>NC_082383.1:12529177-12809177 GCF_031168955.1 Gadus macrocephalus | reverse complement strand
TCGTGTATATTTGAATTCTTACGAAGAATACATTTTTGGGGAAGGGCACAGTCATAAGACACTTGACTCACTTTTGGATTTATTGCACACCTTAATCATGGAGTAAACAAGTTTTCACAGTAACAATTCAAATCGGCGAGAAAAAAAAAAGCGAAGCTAAACACGGCCGCTAAACACGGACGCTGAACAACTGCTCCCCGGCCATCCGACTCCCAGGCAACTCGACCCCCTGTCTTAGAGTATTTAAAGATATTTACACGTAGAGTATGAAAATCTAGAGGACACGGCCTGAGTGAGACTATCCCTGTTATGAAGATAGAAGGGGGAGAGGGAGGGACACTCAACTCTACAACCCCCCCACCGAACACTTCTCAGGTGCGGAGCCTAGACCCTCGGCTCTGGGAAATCCTGTAAATTTTTTACCCCCCCCCGACCCAACCAATAAACCAAAACAAAGAAAACATTCAAGTATCTTTTGACATTGCACAGGCACAAATTGAGCCAATACACAGGTGTTTTGTCATGTAGGATTAGGATTGCAGGATTAGCACTGCTAAAACTTGAAATGTCTTTATACTTTCATACGTTTGTACCTTTGTATTTCCTCAGGATGAAGCAACGAAAAAGTATTTGAAATAGTGAAGAGTTGTTTGAGGTTGCACAAACAGTTACCGAGCTTGTAGAGTAACTGTGGCTAAAAATAAACTAACTAACAAAAATATATATTTTGTCTATTATAATCTATGAATGATTATTTGTATGCATGACAATAAAAGTAGGCTAGTACATTTTCCAATTGTACCGGTTTATAATTTGTCAGGTCATCCTTACATAACTTTCTTTTAAATTGTACTTACTTGAGTTTGGTAAGGCAAAAATAAGATTAAAAAATATAGATAATTTTTTCTTGGATTTTGTTTTTATATACTAACTATTTCTATTCTTCTATACATTTTTTCTTCCACAACGTTTGTCTCTATTTGGTACCTATGCCAAACTGCATTTGCTATAGTACAGACCTTTTGGGAATAAGCTGAAGTGTATAGTGTCATAAAATGTATAGTAAGGCACCAGGATGTTCCTGGTTTGACTGTTATGGATTGAGAAGGAAATAAAGTTGAATAACAGTAAATTAACCTCATATCTTGGGTACTGAATACAAGCTGGAGCTAAAATCAGATGACTATCTGGTTATTTTCGAGAACCAGAGCTAGTAACATTGCCGGCAATGTTTCCAGGTGGGCACAATTGTAAACGAGTTATGGACAATTTTCAAATAAAACACATACTGAATATGTATTTCCTATGTGACGTTAAATACAACATCTGCTTTCTACAAAATGTTGTGAATTAATCAGACACCAGCATATATTTTAATGTACCGTAATGGAAAAAATTAAAGTTCACACAATGGTCTTTAAAATGTTGGATTCATCTGGAAATATGCTTTCTCCTTTTGTGAAAAAGTTTGAGGATTTGTGTATGTTTGTCATTAAGACTACACAAGTAATTTTGCAATTACGATTTGAAACAAAACATCATAATGACATCTCAGTACCTCCAGCCCTATCTATGAATACTGGTCAAAGTGATAAAGCTTAATTATTTCCATAACTCAATCATATCTGTTCCATCTTTCCCTTGTTTTGCAGTACATTGATACGGCATTACTGTAGGCTTCCCTTATTAATTCCTTTGGTCCAGCAGTAAAATACAGAATACATACACAGCAATTGAAAAGCTTAATCAATCATATTAATAATAATGATAATTTCAGTGGTCATAACAAACATGATAAAGGATAAAGCCATAACACAATTTAGCTGTACCTATGTGTATGCTGCACAGTCTAATAAAACAACCAACTTCAATCAAAAGCAACCTCCATTTCCATCTCCCAGTCTTCCATTGTGCTCCCTGGACGATACATATAATCCATATATATGCTCCACATCAACCCATGGTCACTAGAGGCCTTGCTAGTTCAGCCTCAGAATTCACTGAATTCAGTTTGAATGTCATGGGGGGATGGGGTGGGGGGTAGGGGGCAATATTTTGGCTTCATCAATGGCAGCCAAAACCCAAAACCCATCCGTGGTTCACCTTCCAATTTTGAAAGTCCAAATATCCGAGGTAGGAGGGGGCTGGGCTAACTCCTCTTCCTATCCCGAGACCTCACTACCTGTGGCCTGGGCTCCGGAGGGTTGTCGTGTCCCCTGTCAGGTCATCCTCCACCACATTGCCGTAGCCCTCCTTCTCCATGCAGCTGGCTAGGACCTGCAGCACCAGACGCAGCCTGCGGTCCATGGCCCTCAGGTGGGGCCGGATGAGGACGGGAACCAGGCGGTCGTGGAGCAGGGACTCTTCCATCAGGGAGCTCAGCTTGTACTCCTCCTTGGCTAGCAGCTGGAGACGCAGGTAGGTGGACTTCCTCAACCTGCGACCAAAAAGAAAGGTTGAGTTTGTTGGTTGCCTGTATTGTATGGTCTACTATCGTGTTAAAATGAGCGTAGCAATGTAACATCTGTTCAAAGACCATGGAGACAATGAGCTGGTTTGATAACCAAGAACAGTATTGTTCTTTAAAAGAAACAGAAACTGTTTTAAGTCAGTAATTGTAACAACTTATTGGGTTATATCATACATAAAATCTTTCTATTGTTCATATTTACAGTGCACATGTATGCTGGAGGGCGCAGCAGAATGTTGAAATGTAAATCAAGACTTACCTGCAGCACTGGCTGAGAGGTACAAGTATGGACACTTCATCGTGGGAGTGCTTTCCAAACCTATTGGGGAAATCCGACAGATCACACAGGCATTTAACAACCTCCTTTTAATATCTATGCCTGCGTTGACAAATTCACTAAATTCATCCAAAATCCATCATAAAAGCTAAGTACAAGCTTTGAACATTTACAAGCCACAAAGAGACACTAAGCTACAAACTGCTTACCATTAAACCGGAAAGCTGTCTCTAACCATAGAGACCTATGATCCGAGAGAGAACAAACTCTAATGTTAGGAACAGCTCTATTTCTGTTACCCTTTTCCTTACCCTCTCCCATTGTCCAGGTGAATTATAAAGGTGTCGTTGCCAAACTTCTCAAACGTTTCATAGTGATGACGATCCATGTTACCTGTTTCGACAAAGATTGGATGTATTGAGAAAGTAACACATTTGTGTACGATTCCGCCTTCATTGTCTATTATTATCATCTAAACCACCATCTTTTATTCAACTGATACCATTTCCCTTGAAGTCAGAGCCTTAATTAGATTGCCTATGAGTTGAATTTTGATTTGATCATTAGTTTTAAGTTCAAATATTGTGCGTTGAGAGAGACAGTTGATGGTGTCCTTCTCTGCTCACCCATGAGGAAGTCAAAGACGGTCATGTCCATCACATCCAGGAGTCGTGTTCCCCGGTCGTAAGGAGGTGTCTGCTTCACCACGTCACAGTAGTCTGGGTCCACCTCCCACCTGCCACACACACAAACACATACACACACGGACACACACACAAACAAACACACAAACACACGGGCACACACGCACACACACACACACACAAGGACACACACACACACACACACACACACACACACACACACACACACACACACACACACACACACACACACACACACACACACACACACATGAAATGCTAGCTAAGATTCAACATTCAAATACAATAAAAACTTGAAAAGTAAGTTTGAATAAGAGGTAGAGATCCCTGCGATCCGTTGTGTTTGTGTTGTATCAGAACTCACTCTGCTTTCTTGCGCTTGTGGTAGGACCTCCGCCAGGGGTTCCTCCAGGTCTTCCTCTTGGCCAGGGCCAGGTCGGGCAGGAAGGCGGCCAGAGAGCCCTCTATCTGGTCAGGCTTCCCGCACAGAGCGTGCTCTGTGGAGCAGTAGTAGGAGCACTCGCCATAGAAACAGATGTTGTTGGCTGCATGTGGGATGGGTGGAAGGAGGAAGGTATCATAATTAGATATCATCTAGTATGATATCACATTAGTACACAATCAAATATTCCCTACTTAACTTGACAAAAATAGGGTTTGTTAGGTTCTTCAAAGATATTTTGCACATAATGGTGTAGTGCATTTAGCCATTGTCTCAATTGAAAAATTTTAACCAATGTGTGCGTTCGTGACATTTAGGTGAGGGGCTTTACTTAAGTGGAATAAGTGATATTGAGTTCAATCCTAGCCAGTTACGGGTTTATGTATGCTCGGATTGTTTCTTTGGTTTGCTAACTCTAAGGCCTCTCAAGTAGTGGAGTACCCGTAGGGGTATTTTGGAGTAATACAGGGGGTACCCCAGGGGGTAATAAAAACAGCAAACAGTCTTCTTTTTTTTTAACCCTGAGCAAGTTTCAATTCTGACAGGAAATGGGCAAGTGGTTGAAATGTATATCTGAAAACAAGGAGAAGGTAGAATCTGTGAAAAATAAACTGCATCCAGAAACACAAAAATGTCAGTTTCATGAAGAATATATTTGAATGCGATTCAGGTCTACATGCCCTGACCCTTCCCACAGAACCACTGCTCTAAAGAATACACGGTGCTATACTGCCACCCAGTGGCAAACCATGGAAGCTGCATTTAATATAATATGCCAAAAGCAACATTTTCCTGCCATCGTTACACTGATAGTACAAATGAATGCTTTTACTGTCTAAATAAACTCTCCCAGCAACAGATAGTTACACCCAGAATTGCATTTTGGCTCCATCCATATTGTGGGACCTACCTGGCGAGATGAAGAAGGTTCTCCAGAGCTTCTTGTCCCTCGTCACGTCTCTGATCTCCCGCGTCATATTGACCAGCCTCCCAGCCACTGGGGGCACTCTACGGAAGTCCAGGATCCTGTAGGGACACAGACAAGAGAGAAATCCCTTTTAATTTAGTTAGTTAGCATTGACAAGACAAACACAAAGACACATTTGATCTCATTTCTGTTTTGCCAACCACGTCAAAATTTCAGTAGGGAAAACCATTTCAACCATTGCAACAAACACACACTACACACACACACACACACACACACACACACACACACACACACACTCACACACACACACACACACACACACACACACACGTAAACACACACTCACATACACAAATACACACACGCACACACCCTCACATACAAGCGAACATTCCCTCCGTCTTAAGTTAATCGGGATCCCCTCTTGATTTCTCTATCAATTTCCTCCTCTCTTTTGTTTGCTGTACCTTCTCAGACCAACACCTGCCAATTGAAAGCACCCCAACACGGCCCCTAACCCAACACCGGCTCCATTCAGGGACACCCACTCTCATTCCGACTAGAATATCAGTGGCCCAGCGACCCGGGTCCCTGCACCGTCTCAGGCTAAGCATCCTGGGAGCCGGGGGGTGGACAGACGGACGGAAAGACGGACAGAGTTGTTTCAGATTGCTGAAACCCAAGACCAAAGAGGAAGGCATTCAAGAGCTGCTAAAGAAAACGGCACTGTCATGTAGTGTTCCGAATTACAAAGGGTTATCTGTATGTGTTTGCGTGTGGATCGGTGATAGTGTGTGTGAAGGTGTGTGTGTGTGTGTGGGATGCATTTGGTATCGTACCCGCTCCGGAACTTTATACAGGTCAGAACGTCAGTAAGCAAGTTATTTAGCTATCCAACTAACTAGCTAACTCACTAACAAACAAACTAACAAACGTGAATATTTCTCATTCCTAATCACTTGATTTCCGATAATGAAATTCAGAAACGTACAGTCCTAGAGTTTGTTGCTTTGTCAATACATACACATGAACAAACTAACCTCAACAAAAAAAAAAATACCAGGGGAACCAAAATTGGTACCGCCCTGGTGACTAAAGAGATGTTTTCCTCATTTCATTTTAGTTTATCCCCCTCTGGGAAACTACGAATGCCTGCGGAGTGCCAGGACACCAGAGAAAACACATTGAAAGGATGATTGCACCTAACCCCCCCTCCTCCTCCTCCGCCTCCTTATCCTCATTCCACATTCCGGAGCAGGCAGCCATGAAGTCGTAACCTGTGCTCCAGACGAGAGCTCGCAACCGCATCCGGAAGGCCGGCGATGTGGCCGACAAGGGGCCCTTAAATCACAGGCCTTTTGGTACAGCCTGGAGAAAACAAACCAGGGGCCACGCCTCTGGGATTTGTCTGGTTGTGTGGTTGGCAACGTCTCGCCTGCGCTTGCCTGCTTGGCTCTGACCAAGTTTAGGTGTCAGGGAGAAAAGAAAACACACATTCATACGCACAAACAAACACACACACACACACGCACACACAATCATGCACACATACTCACACAATATAGGCAATATACATACATATACAAACACACACCAGACATGCATGTGGCCTCTGCTGGGCCATGTGTAATGTTTTCAGGGAGCTCTGTAGGAATGTGGGCATGGGCCCTGGGTATGTCAATACGTAAGTTTTGCTTGGGCAACATGACAAAGTTATGCTTCGACCTTGCCAGCAGCAACAAGCAACCGCGGGCGTGTCTGCCACACTGGAGCACACAAGCACACACACAAGGAGCTTCATTTTAGAATTCCAAATTCCAAGAGGGGATGCGACTGTGTCCTCAGCAACGTGTGTTGGCAGCAATAGGTGTGAAATTATTATTTGGAGGAGGAGGTCAAATCCAGAGAAAAGGATGTGTAAATCTGTTTCGTACACAATGGATTAGAAGTGGAAGGACAGTAGGATAATGTTCACCTGCTGGGCTTGTTGTCTAATCCTTGATGCGATGCATCCCTCATTCATTCTCCTCCTCTGCTTAGCGCCCTTACAAGGCTTACCCCCTTCTTAGTAAAAATTAAAAACAAAAATGTCACCCCCTGTTAACCTTCAACACCGTGCAGCATAATAAATGTTAATCCGTCTGACTTTGTGGCGACGTTTCGTGTTCATAACGTCAAGAAAATAACGTCATGGATGAATATTTGGTTGAGTGGCTGGTCAATAAATTGGATAATACCACGGCGTTATTGATTCTTGAGTCTGATTGTTCAATATTGTTAGGGTGTGCGTTCATTTTCAACAACGGGACTGCCTTTGAACAGTTCTGAATTATGGAACATGACATACGACATGGGGCATACGCCAAGGTTTCCTACCAATGCTGAAGAAACGGGACAGCCAGTCTTGGGTTATTCCTTACAAAGAAGGTTGAGGATGGAGATTGAGTAAACGGTCGTCACGGTAATAGCGTACCTGTCCAGATGGAAGGCAGCAATCTCTGCGTTGTGTCTCTCAAAGTCGGAGAAGTAGAAGAAGTCTGGAGGAGTTTCCTGTTCCCGAGTCTGCCTGGAACAAGAGCACACAAACACAGTTGGTGAGCCAATGTCTGCAGGAGCAGAGATAGGGTCTGCAGAACACATGATGACTTCATTCACAGATTTGTTGATGACAGGAAAGTAATGGAATATAATGATTGAATCATTGATTTGCAAAACATGCAAAAAATTGCTAAATGTTGCCAATCCCTTGCAGTATACGATTATTAAATTAATGAATAATCCGTATTTATGAGTTATTGTCAAACAACAGTGATATAGAATATCACTTAAAGTCAGTTTCTGTCCTGCGAACAGCATCTCCTCCCTTCGACTTTTCCCACATACTCCAAAAGCTTTTCTTTTGGAGTGTGTTAGTGATGTTATTTGATTGGTTTGGGACCCTTTCATCCCGTAGTCTATGGGAGGTTTCTCAAGGCCCTTTATGAGTCTCTCTGAGCACAAGATGGAGATGTGTGATAGTCACTGCTATGGCCGCGCTTAGGCTGCTGAGCAAGCTATCCCATGTCACCCCTGGGAGCCCTGCGTGCAAGCGTGGGCAGGTTGATGCATCGCACGCACGCACGCACACACACACACACACACACACACACACACACACACACACACACACACACACACACACACACACACACACACACACACACACACACACACACACACACACACACACACACACACACACACACACACACACACACACACACGGACACTGACAGTCTGCCAAGTTGGCCAAAGACCTGGGTTAGCTATCTAAAAGACTAGACATGTCTTTGTGTCTCGCTGTCTGCCTGTGTCTACGCTCTCTCTCACTCGCTATCTCTCTCTACCCCTCTCTCTCTCTCTCTCTCTCTCTCTCTCTCATTTTCTGTATAGGATCTGACTATAAAGAGATTTTTCGAACTAAATGTATTGCTTTTACACAAACACAAACACACAAACAGAATATGTGAGATCTAATTTTCTTCTCTTTCCTCTCTCGTCTCTTTTTCTTTGGCAGGCTGTCGGGTTCTTCTGAGACTAAGAACCATTCAGTTGTTCCCAACCAACCAGACAAACGCTGGAGGGATCATTTTACAGTTTGGCGAGGTGGTGGTGATCCCTGTTACATAGCAACACAATCAATCCCAAGATAGCAACCACAACAGTTTGTTTCACAACTGCCGAAGATCTGCTTTGAGTCGTAGGCATGTGGGTGAGTAAAAAGTACTTTGAAGATGGTTAAGAGTGGAATTAAAGGCTTCAAGTTCTCTTCATGATCTCCACAAACACGCACACATGAATGCAGGGACACAGACACTTGCAGGGACATACCTGCACGCACTCCAGAGCACACACACATACACATACATTCAGAGACACCCACACACGCACACAAACATAAACGGATAGGGCATGGTTGTTTTCATATATACTGATGACAGGGAGGGGGCAGTAGAGGCAAGCTAAACTCAGTTTCAATGGTCAATAACCATTAGCACATTCCTTTCTTCTCGCACTCTTTCTTTATCTGTCTCCAACTCTTTTTTCCACCTTATCGTCTCCTTTTCAACTGCCAACAATGGAGGGCAAGGTAACTCCCACACTGACAAACACACAAACAAATACATAGGCCATGCAGTATAATACATGGAGTATAATACACACACACACATGCACACAAACACACCCACACAACCACACACAAACATCCACACACACACACACGCACACACGCACACACAAACACGCATAACATCAACATACACACACAAATACACCCACACACAAACATTCACACATGCGCACATAGTGTAGCAAAAACAAGAGCTATCTTTAAATACATGTTTGTACTGTTTTGTACTTCCCTTGGGTTAAGGCTCTTCTGCCAAAGCAGTCTATCCTTGTTTTTAACAGTGTTGCTAACAATGGATCCATATCTGCATGGGGATGCTACTATGGTATAACTGACACACTTCAGTCAAAAGACAGACTAGAGAGAGAGAGAGAGAGAGAGAGAGAGAGAGAGAGAGAGAGAGAGAGGGAGAGAGAGAGAAATGTGTGCTTTCCATTGCAAAAGCCGGGCATGTGCGATGAGTAATGACAGTGTTGATTATGTGCGAAGCGGCCAACAAAACTAACAGTGGCTTAAAATTTTCAGAAAAAATGAATCCCTTCCTCACCTCCCCCGTCGGTGGGCCAAAGTGCACGTAAGATTGCTCATATGTTTATACATATGGACATTGTTTCTGCATCGCAAGATGACGTCGCTACTACTTTGGAGTGAAATGCTGTCTAACTCTACTCTATTCTACTCTGCAATTTTCCCTTCTTGATATTTACCCACAGGTGGTGTTATTTCTTCCCCCAAGTGCCTCGTCCCTGATTTTCCCGCTCCTCCTCCATAATTGACTGGCAATTATACTGGTTGATGAAGCCCTTGGGCTACTGCTTGGTGGGGTTGTCGGCTGGGCCTCTACTTCCATTGTAGCACCTGAAAGTCACAGAAAGTACCATAGAGGAGCAATGGAATTACAGCCGGCGTTGTGGGTGCGCTTTTCCACACACAATCTTGTGTGAGTGAACCGTGGCTCACCTGCTCGCTCTCAGCATACGTATGAGAAAGGTATCATGAATCATGTTAGTGGATTCTCGCTCTTCGTTGACAATGGTCAATCTCTGTGTGAGAGAAGGACCAAGTCTGTGTTTGAAAGAGCACTATGTTACACTACATTGCATTTCATTGCATTACATTACATGCCGCATGTTTTGCAGTCCCCCACAGCAATATTCTCACAGTCAAACCGCATAATTTGATTAGGTTAAATACATCAAACTGAATAAAGGCTTAAAAAAAAAACATTAATGACAGATGTCAAATTTAATCTGCGGGGGGACAATTTTACATATTGATTGTGTCATCTCTGATAAATCCAACACGCAAATGATTGCAGTCCATCCTGCTGTCCTTCCACTTTGTGCATCATTAATTAATTAAATAATAACAAAACAGAATAATTACTTAATTAAACAATAACATGGAAAAAATAATAATCTGCACAATTCATATGTAATAGAATAAGCCTGAGTGGAAAAAATTCCCTCTGGTCTACTGTGCTTTGTAAATAAACGCTTTGATGGTCTGATAAGTACTATGCTGACTGCTAGAGAAACAGGCAGTCTAGGGACAGGGTACCAGCTGAAAGGTTTTTAGGTGGAGGTTACATTGATTATATTTTGGTGTAATACACTGGATGTGTCCTGGGCAGTGGTCGTGGTTAGGGAGCCTGACTCCCTGATGAAAGGTTCTGGGTTCAAACCCCAACGTAACCAGTCTACCTGCGTCCTCCGGCAAGACGCCTTAACCCCTACACCTGTTCTTAAATTACATGTATCTGAATTCACTGAACGATGCTTTGGAAAAGCAGGATAAAAGTAAAAGACTAAACAGTAGAAGCAGACTTCAAGGTATGGTTATCTCAGCACTCTTTCTGTACTGATGGATAGTGATTTGCAGAATTATTTTACACTATTTTAAGCTATAGCATCAATGCACTGGTGTTTTGCGTGAGACTAAAAAAAAACAGCATGACAATGCATAATACCAACTTCTTAAATCTGTTGTAATTCTTCATCTCCAATACTGTTTCCCCATTCACCTTCCTCCCTCCCCAGCCATTCTTCTGCCCCTCCTCACTTGCTATCCTCCTATTGTCGTCTCTCTCTCTTGTCCCCTTTCATCATTGACAACAGCTCTTCTTCTAGCCAAGCTTCTCCGCCACATTTACATTTTTGTGTCCATCTCATGGTGGATTAAACCTTCCATGTGATCGCAGGCTACAATCCTACCCAGGTGGAAACACTCCGTCAGTGTGGGATGATTTATGCAGCAAACATATGCGGCGGAAAACTCAATGGGATTTGGCAGAAATAACGTGTGACCCCAGTGTTATATACACATGTGGAGAAATTGTGTTGATTGTGAACGTCAGCAAGTATTTGCTGCTCTTTATTCAGTCAGTCATGTTTCTACCTGTATCTTTTTCCACCCGGGTTCTTTTTCCTCCGCTTTTGCTGAATTGTATACAGTTGCTTGATATTCTCAATGCAAAAATCATAAAGTGATGACATGACTAAATGGACTCTGATTAGCTGTCTGCTAGTGGAAAATAGGGTCTTGACCGGGAAGAAGTAGTCATGTATTTATAAGAAGCACTCTGTATTTTACTCTGTCCTGTACCTATATCTGTACGGCTCTGACATATATAGAGCAGTACAGATACCCACACCGTCGTAGTGGTATTGCGAGTCAATAAAGTCTCGTTCAACACTTTTAAGTGTTGTGTTCTGATTCCTATTCATTTTCAGTCAAGAGGTATTAGATGTCCTAAGGAACTCGCCACAGAGTTGGCCTCGTTGAACAGTATGTGTCTCACTATGCTCAGATCACCACAGTTAATGATGGTTTAGTGACTGACTAAAACAGATGGCACTTAGTAACCATGGTACTATACAGTTGGAGATGCGGTATGGGATTTATCTGTTTTTTTTTAGCGATCTAATCTAAATCAAAGCTTTGGGCAGGCTTTGGGCAGAACAGTTGATGCACCAGCCAACGCCTTTTTTTGACACCGACTTGTTGATGCCTGTTGAGTTCTTGTAGTAGGCTCTGCTGTGTGTGGTCGGTCACCGTGTTGCCCCGTTGACTTTTCTCCAGGTTTCTGTCGATTTTAGGATTTTTCTTTTTTTAACCGAGATGAAGTATACACTGCGTTCCAAATTATTATGCAAATTATATTTTTCTCTGATTTTCCTAAATAGTCAATGACAATGACAGTCAGTATAATTTTCAAGTCATCAACTGTTAAGAGTATAATTCGAATTTTATTGAACAAACCTCCCTGTGGACCACACAATATTGCTTCAGCGACTTGAGCACTGGGTTGGCTTCACTGGTGTTGTAATCAGGTGGCTAAAATCCTACCTATTCGACAGGAGCTTCTCTGTTGTAGTTGGAAACTGTTCCTCTGCATCTACATCTTTGATCTGTGGAGTTCCCCAGGGCTCAATCTTGGGTCCACTATTATTTAACCTTTACATGCTGTCTCTTGGTCAACTAATAAAAAATAACTCAATCACCTACCACAGTTACGCTGGTGACACTCAAATCTATCTACCGCTAATGCCCAATGACTATACCCCCGTTGAAAGTTTCTGTCATTGTATTTATGAAATAGATAAATGGATGTCACAGAACTTTTTACAACTCAACAATAACAAAACGGAGGTGGTCGTTTTTGGAAAGAAGGAGGAAAGGCAAAAGATCTCTGCCTTACTTGAAAGTAAAGGCCTAATAGCAAAAGATGTGGTAAAAAACCTAGGTGTCCTTATAGATAACTTCAATTTTAGCAGTCACAAAATCTGCATACTTCCATCTTAAAACCATCAACACACTTTGAGGATATATGTCAAAGGAGGATCTGGAAGAAATCATACATGCATTCATCACTAGTAGGTTTGATTATTGTAATGTACTTTTCACAGGACTTCCCAAAATTTTTATAAAACCACTTCGAATGATACAGAATACTGCAGCCAGGGTCCTCACAAAAAAAAAAGGAGGGATCACATCACCCCAATCTTAAAGTCCATGCACTGGCTCCAAATTAGTTACAGAATTGATTTTAAAGCACTTCTGCTTGTTTTTAAGTCTTTGAAGGGGGTTGGGCCAAACTACTTAGATGATATGTTTAAGCAATATTCCCAAATAAGGTCCCTTAGATCACAACATAAACAATTACTACTGAAAGAGACCGTCAGAACAAAACAGGGTGAAGCAGCTTTTAGCCACTATGGTGTCCATCTCTGGAACCAGCTTCCAGAGACCATAAAAAACTCCCCCATTGTCACCATTTTTAAAACAAGAGTAAAGACCAAACTCTTTAGATGCTTTCGGCAGTTAATGCACATTTTTTTTATATATCTTTTTCTATTTTCTCTTTTACTTTTAAATTCACACTTTGCTGTTGGTATTCCATGTATATTTTACTTTTGCTAAAATTGTGTATGGTTCCAAATTTGTATCTTTATTTTATTTACTTTCTTTTTTTCTTTTTCATTTTGCTTCTGTGTGAAGCACATTGAATTGCCACGTGTATGAAATGTGCTATACAAATAAATATGCCTTGCCTTTGCCAATGATAGCAGTATTTTTTTCAAAAATAAAAAACTCAAAATGCACTGTTCCAAATGATTATGCACAACACAGTTTCAAAACATTTATCCAGGGTTAGACTGCACTCATCAGTAAACAAGACAGAACAGTTCAGTCAATATGTATGTCAATGAACACGCCACAACCGTGAGGGTGATTAAAGACGATAACCGACATTTATTCAATTTTTTAATTTGTCTTACCATTGTATAGCTAGTACATGGAAACATTTCAATTTCTTCAACCTTCTTCAACAATATTTGTGGCAATAATACACAATTTGAGTTTTTGATGGGAAATATGGGAATCCTATATGTCCTATGTATCCATTTTCAAGATCAAAATACCTGAGTGAATATTCAGAAGAAATACATATTATTCAGAAGAAATACATATTCTGTACACCAACAGGAATGAGGATTCCCAGCTGTCCCTGTCCGTCATGCTTACACACACACTGAAAACTGAAAGATGTGCAAATGGAATTCCCATTGCATTGTATTCCGAGATATGCTATATGAAGTACTGACACTAGTAAGAAAACAATTATATTAACACAGAGCTTAAGTCAGTTGAAGGAATCTAATTCTATCTTTTACGATATAATTAGATTCCTGCAAAAGTGATGGAACGTTTATGGTTGCTAGGTGACCACTTGGATTATATTAGTTGAAATGTTAATAACAACTATAATCACAAATCCCTTTCCTGTCATCGTCGTAAGTGAAATTGTTTAATGTTGCTGCATTGCATTTCTATGTTGTATGCCATGGCACCAGGCTTAAGCAGGCAGCATATGTCTAGCTGTTTAAGCTCTTTAATAATTTTTCTGGCACTTCCTTATGGAAGCATAAATGTGGCAAAATTCAAATGGCAATGCAATTTGCAATTCAATAAGTCATTGCATTATGCAATTGACAATTCATTATGCAATTTAATAATATCATTTCAAAATATGTTATTCAAAGTGTATTTTAATATGCAAAGTGACAATGAAATCCTCAATTCAATTTGAAAAAGTTATCACAATAAAAATAGAATTGCATTTTGTCACAATTTTAGAGTGCCTTTACTCAAATGGAAAAGCTATAGCGCCCTCGTGATTGCAATGCACTTCACCACGCTCTGTCTTGCAAAATTCAAATTACATTTCAATCTGCTTTAAAACACTTTTGAAAGCACAATTTTGCAAAACGTTTTGCAAAAGATTCTGCAAAGCGTATCAGCCATTCGTGTCTGGGCGTATCTACGTCAAATTCTCGTAATTTCCTTATTTATGTTTGTATGTGTCAGCAATGGAGGAGATTGTCGCTACGTGGCGAAGCTTGGCAGATGATGTGGAGATCAATCGTTTTGAAGACACAGATGGACTTGATAGAGTGCGTGCTCTGGGAGATAGGATAGACGACAAACCATGTAAATAGTGTTGTAAATAAACTTTCAAAGCTTTTCAAATCTTATTTGGTGTTCTATTCGTCCTTAATGTGTGAAGTAAACAATGTACAAAGTAAATAAGGTTCAAGTCAAACCGGGAAAGTGATTCCAGAAATGTTTTTGTTGTAGGACCAATCACAGCCCTTGCAGTCTCCGTTGCGTCGACGGATAGTTAAAAAATATTGGATGCGCACGTAAGCTACGGAGAGGGTCTCCAACAGGCTCTCCGGCTACGGAGAGGGCTCTCCGTGTCTACGTGAAGCACTTTACGGAGTACTATAAAACGGCCTAAAGCCTTATACTCCTCCGTAAAGTGCTGTACGTAGACATGGAGAGCCCTCTCGTAGCTCTACATGGGTATCCAATATTTTTTAACTATCCGTCGACGCAACGGAGACTGCAAGGGATTTGATTGGTCCTAACAAAATAATTTCTGGAATCACTTTGCACCTTATATACATACTTTGCATCTTTTTTAACTTGCACTTTGTTTACTTCGCACATAAAACACCAAATAAGATTTGAAAAGTTTTTGAAGTTTATTTACAACACTACTATGTATGGTTAGTGGTCATCTTATAAGATCGATCGGGCGGCGAATTGCCCACCTCGAGGGGTCAAACTTTGGCGTATAGCGACAATCTCCTCCATTGCTGACACATACAAACATAAACAAGGAAATAACAAGGAAGAGACGTAGGTCCCGCCCTGATGCGATTGGCTGATACACTTTGCAAAATCCTTTGCAAAACGTTTTGCTAAATCTTTTGCTAAAGTGTTTTGTGGATTGAAATGTCATTTGAATTTTGCAACACACGGAGCGTGGCGAAGTGCATTTCAATCACAGGGGCGCTATAGCGTTTCTATTTGATTAAAGGCACTCTAAAAATGTGACCAAATATAATTCAGTTTTTTCATTGTTATAACGTCTTCAATTTGAATTGAGGATTTCATTGTCACTTTGCATATTAAAATACACTTTGAATAACTTTTAATTTTCAAATGGGATTATTAAATTGCATAATGAATTGTCGATTGCATAATGCAATGACTTATGCATTGCAAATTGCATTGCCATTTGAATTTTGCTACATGTATACTTCTATACCTTCTTGCACATTAAAGATTTTTTAACTTGTCGAAATCTCTGCAGCTGACAGCAATGTGAACATTGTATGGGATTAGTCCGATAATCAAGGCATGCTTGATTTATTTGGATATTCACCGCACTGAGACCCCACTGGTCTTAACTAATGGAAAATTCTGTTTACAAATCCAAACAGCTTTGAGTATAAATCTGTATAAACTGTGTCGACCAGCCCTGAAAAAGTCTTGGTAGCTTTCAGCTCTTTACCTTTAATAAGGATCTGAAACACTTCCCCCCCATCCTTGTTTCTGACTATGACTAATCCTAACACTATGTGTGTTAATAGTCTTGTGCTATGTCGAACCTGTCTTTCTGTCCATACAGAAAATCGATTAAGTACAGAGTCTCTCACTCACTTTTTGTGTCTCTCCGTCCCTCTCTCACATACACAAATCCTCCCACCGAGCCCCCACTGTCTCACTTAACACCACCATCTACCCCACACCTACCCCCATTATTCAGAACCACATGAAAGCTGATGACTAATAATGTCCCTTTTCCACCGGCGGGTACGCTTCGGACCCAGCACGCCTCAGCCCAGTAGTGAGGGTGCGGTATAGCACAGGTCAGTTACGGCTCGCGTTTCCACAGCCTACAGTACCCTTATGGTGGGGCAGGGTTAACGCCTCGTTTCCACATACGTATGTTCTTCGTATCCGTGCTTCCGTAAATTTACGGAAGGGGTCGCTAGTGTTTTACGCACGGACATAAATTAATTTACGGACAGCCAAAAAGATGGGGGAACGTATGATAATGGCCGTTTTTAGGAGACCGGTACTTTGGGACATTAGGATGGACATATACAGAGATAAAAACAAAACCAACCAGGCTTGGAAAGAGATCGAGTTTCGCCTGCCAGGTACTTAAATGTTTTGTGAAATATATCGTTAATTAAAAAGAGTGGGTGACCGTTGATACTTAACTTTCATACGGTATCTCCGTAAAACGACGGCGAAAGTAAACATTTTTGAACGTATATTACGGACATACCGGACAGAAATTTTACGGAGTGGAGGAGTCTCGGAGGAAAAACGGACATTACGGAGAATCACATAGGAATGAATGGACTTTCGGTCGGAGACGGTTGGATCGCATACGAGAATGTACGTATGTGGAAACGAGGCGTAAAGCCATATGGCGATAGCCGCGGCAGCTACGTAAACATTGTGACCTCATAGCAGCCCCACACAGTGTAGCCTGCTAATAAATCCAAGGAAAAAGAAGAACGCGCACAATGAACAAAGAGCAACAATGAAGTACGTCCAAGAAGGACGGCAAACTTTTGCGCAACATTTTCTTCAATAAACGAAGCTTTCGCCGTTGTCCAGAAATACCTTGCGGGTAATTTCTTTGTTTGCTATTATCCCCCTGTCGCACGGAAGTGCGATTCTGTTGACCAATCAACGGACGGCGTGTGTAGTTCGAACTTGCCGGCACCCTTTCAAGTGTCTCAGCACCCCAAAGGAGGAGTACTGCGAGACGAGTACGGCTCAAGGCCTGATTCCACCGGACGCGTTACGGCAACGTTACGGCTGCGGCACGTCTTGGCCGCGGTCACCGCAGCAGATAGGTTCCACTCTAATCAATGAGACCATTTCCACCGGGCGCGGCTGCGGAACGTCTCAGCAGCGTCCCAGGAGCGGCTCGCCGTGCCGCAGCGCTATCATTCCGTAGCATTTCTATTTTTGCCGTTGCTGAACCGCGTCAATTTCAACAGAGCAGATGGAGCAGGGCAGGAAGTGAAAAAGTAAAAGCCATAGAACATCCGGTCAATTTTCAAAATAAAACACAATACTCAGCTCATGTAGCCTATCACAACGTCATTTATGTACCAAATCATCCTTTTTATAAGGGCAATGGCCGAAAGGACAAAGTGTGGCATTTAATTGCAGTCGTTTTGGGAGTGGAAGTTGAGTACATTAGGTTTAGGATTATCGCGTGATCTCGTGATCTCGCGTGAATACGGCTGGCTCGCAACTAGAGCTGGGACGACACGTCGACATAGTCGACTTCAAAAATTCGTCGACATGAATAGTTTGCGTCGACGCGTCGCCTCCCCCCCCCCCACTCTCACTCCAGTCGTGGCGGTAAATACGCACCAGAACGCTAGTCGCCAATCGTTCAAATTCATAACAATGGCGGCGGCAAGCAGTAGCGGGAGCACAGAGGCTGGTGGTATAAAACTCGGCCAAAAGCCGAGCTCCGAGGGTTTGTTTACCAGCATTGCTATGGTGACCGGTCTGGCGTGTTCCAACGGTTTATTAGGTATCTAATAAGCTGTCTAATCACTTCATTCACTGCCTCTTCCGTGGTCATTACAATATTATGAATAGACTTTGTCGGGTTCGGATTTTATACTCTGGTGAAAAGAGAACTTTTGTCATGTTACGTAGTTCTAGTCTAGCTGTTGACTGTCGAAATTCCACGATCTAGCAACCAGTTCTAAGTAGTAAGAGAACTTTTGTCATGTTATGTAGTTCTAGTCTAGCTGTTGACTGTCGAAATTCCACGATCTATCAACAAGTTCTAAGTAATAAACACACACTACAAGTTGACAATTTAAATTACATAAATCCTTTTCGAAGTTGGGTCTCTGAGGTGGCAGTGCATTATTTTTCAGTTTGCACAATGAGAGAGGGAGGAAGGAGTCGAACAGTATTTTTATTTTTGGTATATTCCTCCTGATTTACTTATTTTGTTCATTTGTTAGATACTACATATGGCATCAAAATGCACTATTTTGCAGTTTGCACAATTTAAGTGCCGTGTTTGCACAATGTTATTGCACAAAAAAGTGGCATGTTAAAGAAATGTTTAATAAATGTTGATATTTTAACAACAAATGTTTTGATATCCATATTGTGTGAAAAGTTACATTGATGAAGTAATGTGAAATAATCTGTAACTGAAAAAATAATCGTTAGATTAATCGTAAAATTAGTCGTTAGATTAGTCGACTAATCGAAAAAATAATCGCTAGATTAATCGTTTGAAAAATAATCGTTTGGGACAGCTCTACTCGCAACGCACGTTGCGCTGCCGTAACGCGCCCGGTGGAAATGCAAGCAGGGCAGAGTCGCAGCCGTTCCGTGCCGCAGCCGTAACGCTGCCGTAATGCGTCCGGTGGAATCCCCGGGTCAATACGGCTCAGTCCGGTCACGCCCACTTTTTGAGGTGGAAACGCGCATATTTGGAGACCGAACCGACCCGCACCCTCTGGTGGAAATGCGCCATAAACAGATCAATTGCAAAGACAGAAAAAATGACCAAATATTCCTTGGGCTACATCATAAGCTCACTCTTAAATTGATAATTGTTTTAATTCAGTCTGGGTCTTTGTTCATTTTTGTCAAAGCATGCATCAGATCCAGGAATAACGGTTGAACAGAGTTCAGTTAAAATGAACAATGAGAGAAAAATATACTATTCCTTTTTACAGGGTAATAGTTCAGCTCTGCTGGCAGCATCAGCACAAATTGGCAGCAGAGAGGGTTGTGAAACATGCTTAAAAAACGATTCTCACAGAGCTTTATTTGAAAAATGTCTTTGCTGACAGGTTCCACAAGAAATAGCCTTAGAGGAAAATCTTTTGAAGAGCCCTCCAACCTACACTACAAAAAATGGAAACATTTTCAGTAAAATGTCCTGAGTCCTACAGCTATTGACAAGATGGATGAAAATGATGGATCAGACAAACCAATAATTCTTTGTGTCTATGTGTGTGTGTTCTTACTTTGTGTCTCAAGCGGGCAGCACAGATAATTTCGGCTGGCCTAGACTGAAGAAGTTCTTTGCAGACAAACTCTATACTGAATGTGTTTTTAGTTTGGTCACTGAATGTTCCATTTGTGAGGACCAGTTGGGTATCCAAGGAGACAGAAATCAATTGCAGAAATATAAAATAAAAAATCGTGACTGCCTTGCTTTTCTAACAAATCACACTGTGTTGTTTGCATTGTTAACAGGCAAGGCAATTTCAGCTTGCTAAGTCTGCTCTGACTCATAAGCACCAAGAACTCAGCCTCTGCTACAGTGTCATTATTATTTTAAAATGTCACATGTACAAAGTGATCAAATATGGCAGACTCTATTTTTGGCTTGATCAACTTAAAATAAAACATACAATCTGGCCACATGTGCTTAACTACAAGTGGCTTGGTACTGTATATATTTTTCCTGTTCCTCTTAATTAGTAGAACACAAGGCTCATTAATACGCCACATGTGGGTGCCTGACTGATGGCGAAGAGTACTTGATTGTCTTTTATTTTTTAATTTGTTAATTAATTACCCTAAGAAGATTGTCTGACTGTGCAGGTGTTTGTGTTTAACGATGTTTTCTCAACCTTCTTCGTTGCTGAGGATTCAGAGGGACACATTACATGAAAGCATCATGGTCATTCCTCACAACATTTTGCTAGGTCCGAACCAAAGAGCTCAATTACATCTGCAAACCGAATTGGTTTTGACTACCAGTGTACGGTTTCCACGTCAAATTGAGGCGGATATCAAGGGGAAAAAATCAACTTAAATGAAAGAGAAAAAAACAAAAACAACAATAGCAGAAGGATTGTTTTCCACCGGGGTTGAGCTTTCCTATTTAGCTCTGTCAATGGCCTTGTTGTGCTCGGAGCTTTGTGGTTAGGTGGCCCATGTCCTAAATAGATAGCCATACATCAAGGAGCTAAATATACTGAGAGACCTGAAATTCTCCACAGGTTTATTATTTTTCCCCAAGACATTGGGCATATTTTAAACACATTGGGAACTAACCGATTAATTAGAACCTGGGCCAGCTTAACCGGATTTACATCCACTCCATCACATTCAATCATTCACTTGTTTATCATTGGACCACAAGGAAGGGGCCTCAGTGCATGGTTCAGTACAGTAGCTCCTCTGTCTTGCACCTCCGTTACCGTCCCGGCACCATAGCCTGGGAGGTGGGGAGTGGTGGGTGTGAGCGAGGTAGTGGTCTCCCTTGATCGGGTTTCATGATACAAGACCTGGCTACTTTCAGCCCCGTCTCCACCCTACTGCCCCCTGACAATAAGCTAAGGTTATTCAGTCCGTATCGATACACAATGGTTACATTCTCCTCATGCAGCGCCTCTGATCCTCCCATCCTTCCTCGCCCGTCCATGTCTACCTGCCCACAGCTGAGGTGGGAAGCAGGCTGAAGGGATTTATGGCGGGCGGCTGAGGAGTAAGGAGGGGGTCACAGGAAGCCTAATTGCCACCCTGCCGGGGAGAGCCTTGGTCAGGCGAAGGTCTGGGGGACCACAGGGATCGTAATCACCCCTGGCGTGTACCCTTACAAAGGGGTCTCTCTCTCTTTCTTTTCGTGTTCGATGCCAAGAACTGTTGTGTCTTTATTCGGCTTGCGAGGGGTCCCCCGGGCGAACTGTGATTAATCTACCTGGGAAAGGTCATATTTAATGACACCAGAACAGCCATGAAGGGCAGCAAATTGCACTCGCATGTCTTGTGTTTAAAGGACCTTGACGTGGTGGGTAAAGTGATAACCTGCAACGTTTGAATACCCCAAAGCACTTAGCAGTATAGTGGTCTCAGTCCGAATTATTTATTTGAATTTGTTTGGTATTTTCTAAAGAACCCAGTTTAGCCCAGAGGAGTAGCCTGAAACGTCATCTGTCAGTGTAATCTCCCATTCCCCTCCTTAACGATGCAACATTGACCGTTCAATGAGCCATCTCTCCCAACATCTTACAAAAAACAGAACACAACAAGAACATCCAGGCCACATAGAATCACAAGTACGTTCTATGAATGTATTATTATGGGATGCAGGAGTTTGTTTACTCAACCTGTTAATTCTCCTGGTTTTGGTTTGCTTGTCAAACTAATTACGAGAGCCTCTATTGTTGGTTCTGCTTTTGTCGTTCCCTTATTAAAACTAGTCAACATTATTATGTTCCAACAAAGATAATATAGCATTTAGTTCCTTTCCTCCATCGTACAGAGCTTGAGTTACTGTTGCTAAGTACTATAAGCCGTTATCACAGATATTAAATGAAGCGGTTGGCATCAACATTTAGGATCCTCCCCCCTGTTCAAATGCTGTGATTAAGAGAACACTCTGAGTTGGAGATGAACCACCTGTGACCACACACATAGCGCTCCACGGCACTTCAGCACAGCCTGGCAGGGCTTGTATCTCCATAAAAATAAATTGCTCCCTTGGAATGTCTACATTTTTGTCTCATCGCGAGACACATGCATCAGACACGCACGGAAAGTAGGGGAATTCCCCATGAGAGGATGTACTCAAGTGGTTGGATAGTACACCTAAACCACATGCCAGACAAAATGATCAAATTAAGACGGAGAGAAAAGAGTGAGAGACACACAGGATTTCGAGAACTGCATTTTCTTTTAGCTTTACAAAGTTAAGAGGAAAGGAACATAGAAAATCTGCAGACGTAGAACACTGTAGTTCACTTTGATTGTTATAATTTTTTTCTGTTATTTTCCGCTCAGTTCAGACTCCAAATCCCACCGGGCGCTCAAGACTGATGCACACTAGTGACCTCTCTGAGTTACATAACAACTGCAAGCAAACCCTCTCAAACAGATACACACAAGCATTAACACACAATTGTGCACACACAAATACACAAAAACACTCATACACACACATGAACAAACACACACATGCACGCACAAAAACACACACACACACACACACACACACACACACACACACACACACACACACACAAACAGACATCTCTGTTACAACCCGCCAAATGTCTTTCTGAATAACTAATGTGATATATGGTGCATTATTAACGCATAATATTAACATGGGCCAAACAATCTTTTTCTTCCTTCAGAAACACTTTTTGCATTGTAGGGACACGTGAGATTTGGGGACTTGGGCAATGCAGGGACTCTTGTAAAATGGGTACCCGTGCGATGTGGGGACTTGTGCAATGTGAGGACAATGTGTGTAGGGGACCTTTGGTATGTGTGCATCCTGTGGGTTGCGGGATACCCGTGGCTCAGCCACCGTCTTCTGAGGGCGGGTTAAGACTTTGCAGTGAGGGTGGCGAGAGAGAGGATCTAATGCCGCTTTTCCACTGCATGGTACCAGCTCGACACGACTCGACTCGACTCGACTTTTTTGCGTTTCCACCGCGAAAACATGGTATCTGGTACCTGAAGTGGCTGCTTTTTCTAGTACCGCCTCGCTCTAGGTTCCAAGCGGCTGAGCCGATGCTAAAAGGTGACGTCGGCAGACGGCCGGCCACTGATTGGCCAGAGAGTGTGACGAAGTCACGAGAGCGACATGGCAACCATGCTGGTAACAGCCATAGCAGCGGCGCAGCCAACATATTCCACTTCTTCAACTTCTTCAACATGCCAGCTAATAATACGAACACGAATACCATCGCATCGATGTCCTCCATTGTTGTTATGTGGGTTCTGTCCATGTGTGGGTTGCGTAGGAGTTGTTTGCGTCGCGTACAAAAATACGTCACGGCCCTTTCGCGCAGCCGACCCCGCCCACGTCCAGGAGGTACTATTTGCGGTGGAAAAGGACCCGTGCTGCTACCGTGTCGAGTCGTGTCGTGTCGAGTCGTGTCGTGTCGAGCTACATGTGCGGTGGAAAAGCGGCATAAAAATACAGAAGCACAGCGACGGCTCCGACCAAACAGAGGGACAAGCTTCTGATTATTACGGGCTCACTGCATCCAACAAACGAGCATGGAAATAAGGAAAGAGGTGCTATAGTGTTAGTTGTGGGGTGATGGTGCTTGAGAAAGAAAGAGAAAGAAAGATACAGGGAGACATACATACAGGGAATAGAGGGAATTGATGGCAGATAAAGGGGCGAGTGGGATACAGTGTGAATGACAGAGAGATTGATAAGTATGACCCGTTTGAAATGACCTAATAACATATGCACAAGAGACTGTCTCCAGGTGTGTGTGTGTGTGTGTGCAACCCAGTCGCCAAGAAAAAACTTTGACGGTGTACGTTTCCATGAACACTGGAGACGTACTATTACAACGTAAAAACAGCGTGTTATACCTACAGTATCCACGCGTGCCGCTGTGGAGGCGGGTTTCGGGGTTTGGGTTTCACGGCTTTCGCGGCAAATTGTGGACACGATTGTTTAGGGGGGGGGGGGGGAGGTAGACTGTTGTTGACCGGGGAGGGGGGGGGGAGACACGTTTGTTGAGGGGGGGGGGACGACACGATTGTAGGGGGGGGGGGGAACACGTTAGTTGAAGGGGGACTACGACGACGACACGTTTGTTGAGGGGGGGGGAGACACGTTTGTAGGGGGGGGGGGGGGGGGGGGCACGCTCGACAACGAGAGTTGGTTTTTATTGAACGCTCGACAACGAGAGTTGGTTTTTATTGAACGAGACTTCAACACGGAACAGCTGCACGAAACGATGGTCACGTCACTCTCGGTGACGGTGTCGACAACAATGAACACACGAACAATGTTAATAGAACAACACACAACCACATAACATCCCAAACCCATCAACCCCACTTAATCCTAACAACAAAACAAGTTAACAAAAGCCCCATTTGTCAACTGACAACCCCAATTCCCAGAATCCCCCGCGGCTCCGGAACACGGCGTAGCTTATATTAATCTTTATTATCCGAATGGGAAATGCAATATTTTAGGACAGATACACCATTAAACGCGTTTCTAATGACATTTCTAGCGAGAAATGTACATTTTCCTTACATAATCTTCAGTCAGTGAATGTGTATGATCTTTATTAATCTTTATTATCTGAATGGGAAATGCAATATTTTAGGACCGATTCACCGTTAAACGTGTTTCTAATAACATTTCTAGCGAGAAATATACTTTTTACTTGCCTAATCTTCAGTCAGTGATTGTGTCTGATCTTTAGTTTTATATTTATTAGGATTTGATCGGATCGCTCGCATGTTTCAACGTCAGGTTGTTAGGCTGCTTTTGCTAAACTAGCAGCTCACGTGCTTCCTGCGTTTGTGTTATTAAACTGTTACTTTATGTAACTTTTAATGATATCATCTTGTTAGAAACACGTATACCTGAGAGGCAACCCAGTCGCCAAAAGCATGTTGACAGTGTACGTTTCGTGAACACTGGATTACGTCGCATTTCAACATAAAATAGCGTGTTATACACACACACACGCACGCACACACACACACACACACACACACACACACGCACGCACAGACACACACAGACACAAACACACACACACACACACACACACACACACACGCACACGGTGCATTTCGCTGCTAAAACAACAACAACAAAATATTCCCTCAAATATTATTACTAAAGAACCGTTTTCCAAAGAACGAAATGTAAACCAATGCATTCTGAATGGGAGTGTTTCTCCGATTTTTCCATGCTACACAGAACGAAATGTAAACCCATGCAAATAAAGACTTCATGGTCATAATAATTTAAATATCATTAATCTCCTGAGTGTGTTGGGTGGTATTCTATTTTTTTCAACGGGGCTGCATCCAGTCACTTGACCGTCATGGTTGCTATGGTGGTTGCTATCGACCGCCCCCTCTAATCCTTACATGGCTCTAAAAACCACACGGCAAAGGAGCTGCCGTACATTGTGTTGTTTTTGTCGTAAACTGGGGTCCGACGGTTAAAAAATAGACAGATATTCTGAGGTATCCTTAAAAGGCAGCTTGGATGTTTTTATTTTCTGCAGTTTAGACTTCTTCTATAACCTATTTTTGAAAGCAAAACACCAAGTTCATTGATTTAACGAGGCAGGGTTATTTGAAACAATTTATTCAATAAATATTTGTGAGAGGTCATTCCGTCTCCTGAGCTTGCTTGCTATTTATGTCTAGTGTACACCCCTACTGTCCAAAAGCATCCCCCCCCCCTCCCCATATGGATTTGGAGAGTTGTTGCCACGTCCCAGTGGTGGAAGTATCATATAATATGAAAGAGGGCATTCAATTATACTACAATGATCAATTAGGAGGCCGAAGCCCTAAAGGAAGTGATGCAATAGGTGACTGAGGCGAGAACATTTAAGTAAACTGTACCTTGGGGTCTCTTATATATCAAAGGGGGTTTCAAAGGACGCATACGCTTCAACCTGTGGCTCCAGCCCTACAGGAAATGACTCAGCAAGTGCTCCATCTCGTTGCACCTGCACCCAGCGGCTCGCTTGCAAGATTTTGGCCTGAAGTTCTTCCCAGACCTATACCCTAACAGTCCAACATGCATATCTGAGAATCAGGCCTCTCTTCAATAATGACAAAATGTTATGAGAGAAATACAGATTCACTTTTTGTTATCTCATAAGCGACGTGGTGCCGGCTCCTTTTGACCTTTTGACCCCAGACTTCAAAGACGGGGCCACAGGCCAGCTGTGTCTACACACATTAAGCCACAAATGTACACCTCCATCCCGCAAAAAATGGGGCCTAGAAACTAACCTCTGTCTTATGTACATTGACTGTACTGTTGGAGTTCACGCCCCTTTTCCGGCCTTTTCGAGATAGCTAGGGATGCTAAAATGTTTACACACATTTCCCGGGGCCCCGAGAACGACATATCCAAGATTTGTAGTTCTAGCCCATAGAGAAAAAAAGTTTTCCCAAATGGACTGTCATTTGGACAAAGCCCCTTCAGAAGTGTTGCCTGCGAGACCTAATGGTTCAGAATGTGGTGGAAAAACAGTTTTTGAGATAGGAAGGTCCTACCGCCCTGAAATTTGAATACCATATTCTAGGGCCTAACTGGGACCCCCGCACCGAAACTTGGCCCGGTCGGACCCCGAGTGCAGGAAGGGGGGGCCTGGACTTTCATAATCTTCGCTCTGTGAATGTAAAGGATGTTTGGTCGGATGTTATGACGAAGAATCATAATGTGAATGGGAATATTCTATTAATGTCTTGATATCATCTTTCGTCTCAACACTTCTGCTGCAGCCGCTTAAAGTCTCACTCCGAGAACCTTAAAATATGAATCAATCCATTAGAAGTATGAAAATATCTTCCCGGTCGTGCAACAGGGCAAACAAGGTGTCCTTTGACATCTACGTTTCGAGACGATTGCAACAGTGCCACACATGATCATATTTGAATATGTTTCGGGGTAGTAATTAGCTGTCGATTTTGGAGGCCTTTATCAATAATGACCAGCTATAGATTTGCTTCCCGATGGAGATTTTTGACAAATTACATGTTAATTAGCATCTACACGTTAAGCTGAGTCCAATGAGATCAAGCTCGCCCTCTTGCTACACCGAGATCATGTCCTAGACCTAGGTGTACCATGTAAAATACATGTTACCATTAGCTAGAGTGTCATGCTTGGTGTCAAGCAACATTTTCGCTGCGTTACGCACGTACATGGTACGCGAGGTACGCGCTTGGTGTGTTCGCACCTTAACACGCTATTTTATGTTGAAATGCGACGTAATCCAGTGTTCACGAAACGTACACTGTCAACGTATGCTTTTGGCGACTGGGTTGCCTCTCAGATATACGTGTTTCTAACAAGATGATATCATTAAAAGTTACATAAAGTAACAGTTTAATAACACAAACGCAGGAAGCACGTGAGCTGCTAGTTTAGCGAACAACCTGACGTTGAAACATGCGAGCGATCCGATCAAATCCTAATAACTATAAAACTAAAGATCAGACACAATCACTGACTGAAGATTATGCAAGTAAAAAGTACATTTCTCGCTAGAAATGTTATTAAAAACACGTTTAACGGTGAATCGGTCCTAAAATATTGCATTTCCCATTCAGATAATAAAGATTAATAAAGATCATACACATTCACTGACTGAACCTTATGTAAGGAAAATGTACATTTCTCGCTAGAAATGTCATTAGAAACGCGTTTAATGGTGTATCTGTCCTAAAATATTGCATTTCCCATTCGGATAATAAAGATTAATATAAGCTATGCCGTGTTCCGGAGCCGCGGGGGATTCTGGGAATTGGGGTTGTCAGTTGGCAAATGGGGCTTTTGTTAACTTGTTTTGTTGTTAGGATTAAGTGGGGTTGATGGGTTCGGGATGTTATGTGGTTGTGTGTTGTTCTATTAACATTGTTTGTGTGTTCATTGTTGTCGACACCGTCACCGAGAGTGACGTGACCATCGTTTCGTGCAGCTGTTCCGTGTTGAAGTCTCGTTCAATAAAAACCAACTCTCGTTGTCGAGCGTTCAATAAAAACCAACTCTCGTTGTCGAGCGTGCCCCCCCCCCTACAAACGTGTCTCCCCCCCCTCAACAAACGTGTCGTCGTCGTCGTCCCCCTTCAACTAACGTGTTCCCCCCCCCCCCCTACAATCGTGTCTCCCCCCCCCCCCCCCCTCAACAAACGTGTCTCCCCCCCCCCTCCCCGGTCAACAACAGTCTACCTCCCCCCCCCCCCTAAACAATCGTGTCCACAATTTGCCGCGAAAGCCGTGAAACCCAAACCCCGAAACCCGCCTCCACAGCGGCACGCGTGGATACTGTAGGTATAACACGCTGTTTTTACGTTGTAATAGTACGTCTCCAGTGTTCATGGAAACGTACACCGTCAACGTTTTTTCTTGGCGACTGGGTTGGTGTGTGTGTGTGTGTGTGTGTGTGTGTGTGTGTGTGTGTGTGTGTGTGTGTGTGTGTGTGTGTGTGTGTGTGTGTGTGTGTGTGTGTGTGTTTGTGTGTTTGACTGCTTTTCATAATTCTCAGAGATAGAAGAGGAAGCTCACACAACTCCTACAAGAAAGATTAGGCTACTACAGTATGCTGCACTGTTGACAGCAAGACACTAAACTAGAGCAAACACAAGCTAGACAAAAGTGAAAGCTGCTCTGATTGAGACTGAACTATATCTATGTATAGTTATCTATATACATACATATATTTCAATATGCATAGATTAGCGCAGTTGAGTTGCAGTGTTTGCAATTGTAACAAGGTAGCAGGTTGCCACTGAAAAAACGTTTTTCGGTAGCATAGCTCTTTATTGAACAAGTATAATGCTTAGGTGACGCCACCGCCAAACAAGGACCTGTGTATTGGGCCGTATGACGGCCTTATGAGGGCAACATCACCCATCAATCCGGTGACTTGTCGCAGAAACGAGAGCATAGGATTTTCCTGTGTGTCACAAACACACACACACACACACGTAAAGATGAATTCATATCGAGGCACATAAAGATATAGCTTGGATTTTGCTAACCACTTTTGCCATGTTGCTGTAGCAGAGCTTGCTACATGTCTTTAGGGGGTAGCTTCAGCGTAGTGAAGCTTAATTTAATATAGGGGAATTGGTAGCTTAGCTCACTACACTTTCCAAGTAGCTTGCCCAACACTGGTTAGTAGCCTCTGAGGTTTAAAGTTTGAGTGTATTGAGTACAGTTGACTATGTGTTCAAATTAAGCCCTTTCCCTTAAAAGCAATACTAAATAGAAATATAACACACACAACAATAAATAAACATACACATAAACAAACTCCAAAATCACTAGACGACTTGTTTGATATGCAACATCAAAGTGGAGCTGACGAGGAAACAAGCTTAGCGGGGCAACTAAATACTAAGCATAAATACAAGCTGATGAGACTGCTACGCCTTAGAGAGAGAGAGAGAGCGAGAGCGAGAGAGAGAGAGAGAGAGAGAGAGAGAGAGAGAGAGAGATGAAGAAGAAGCAGCTTTAGAAGTGAAATCCTTGACTGCATTAGAAATCAACTTAGGATCCAAATCCAACTAAAGTGTGTTCTGGTGAAAAGGTCCCAGAAACTTTGAGCCGGTGACCTCGTCCTTCTGTCTGTATGCCTTTCTGTCTATCTGCCGGTCCTCCGGTCCACTGTTCTGTCTTTTTGTCGTTCTGCATGACCTGTCATTTTGCCTGTCTGTCTGTCTGTTGACTGTCTGCTGACTTCAGAAGCACATGACATGACATGGGGAACACAGAGCTGTTCTCATTCTGTACAGAGAGAACAAGAGAAAGACTGACAGCAAAAGAGACTAGAGTGGAAGGAAGAGACCAATTGAGCTAGGGGGAGAAAGGACAAATTAGGGGAGGAAGGGAACAACGAGATAGCAGGAGAAAGGACAGAGTAGGGGAGGTAGAAAATAGTGCCTCCCTCGTCAGTCTTCCGTCTAACACTACCCAACAGACCGAGATCAAGGTTAAAGTGTAATTCCGGCGATAATTTGACCCAGGGTCTTTTTCGGAATTAAAACAGATAAAATAAGCCTTAGCCCAAGTGAAGGAGTTCAAGTACCTCGGGGTCTTGTTCGCGAGTGAGGGTACTATGGAGCGTGAGATTGGCCGTAGAATCGGAGCAGCGGGAGCGGTATTGCGTTCGCTTTACCGCACCGTTGTTACGAAAAGAGAGCTGAGCCGCAAGGCAAAGCTCTCGATCTACCGGTCGATCTTCGTTCCTATCCTCACCTATGGTCATGAGGGTTGGGTGATGACCGAAAGGACGAGATCGCGGGTACAAGCGGCCGAGATGAGTTTTCTCAGAAGGATGGCTCCCTTAGGGATAGGGTGAGAAGCTCAGCCATCCGTGAGGAACTCGGATTAGAGCCGCTGCTCCTTTACTTAGAAAGGAGTCAGCTGAGGTGGTTCGGGCATCTGGCAAGGATGCCCACTGGGCGCCTCCCTTGGGAGGTGTTTCAGGCACGTCCAGTGGGGAGGAGACCTCGGGGAAGACCCAGGACTAGGTGGAGAGATTATATCTCAACACTGGCCTGGGAACGCCTCGGGATCCCCCCGTCAGAGCTGGTCAATGTGGCCCGGGAAAGGGAAGTCTGGGGCCCCCTGCTTGAGCTGCTCCCCCCGCAACCCGACCCCGGATAAGCGGACGAAGATGAGATGAGATGAGAAAATAAGCCCTCCGAACAATTTCTTTCGTTGATCCTCCATTATAGAGCTTGCCCGGAGCAATGCTCACGGCCCAAATGGCTTACATTGCATTGGCTAGGGGCAGTGCGAACGCTTCAAAAACTGCATTTTAATATTGCTCAAAATAGCACCAATTCTCTGCAGCAGCATGACTAGGGACCCTACGCATAAAACACAGCAACAACAACTTAGTTAGCGTACCGGGATTAAAAAAGACAGACTGCTTTACAAGTCTTTGCCTTACTGGTAGGTTTATTTTTACAGGAAGTCCATGCAAGTCGATTACCGAATGCACCGGAGTTCCTTTCAAGGAGGAACGTTTTGGAATGTATTGTTCCATGGAAATGCATGTTAAACTCCAATAATTGTTCTAACACAACTTGTTTATTCCATTTATTCCGAGCTCTCGACAGCATAACAATCCAGCATCGCCGGCTGGAAATAACTAAACACTGCGCGCTCCTGCGTAAACTGCTACCGTAAATAACATAATAGAGGCGCCAACAAATTTAACTAAAATATTTTATCTGTAACTTACATATGTAACTCCTTTTATTTCCGTGTCAACACTCGCTAGATATTGTCACAAACAGCCAAGTATCAAGAGAGGTAAAAAATGTGGCGCCTCATTATATTATTTACGCGGGAGCGCCACGTTGTTTCCAGCCATTGTGGCGATGCTGGATTGTTATGCTGTCGAGAGCTTGGAATAAATGAAATACACAATCAACAACTCGCGCAACACGGTCATCTCTGTGGGGTGAATGTGCAATAAAACACGGCCAGTGCCACACTCATAAGGCGCCAAGGAAGTCTCTTGCATTTACTTATTTGTGCGTATACTTCTATAAAAAGAACCAAGCATTGATTTTTAAGTTTTCCTGAGTTTGATCCCTTTGTGAGTCTGCAACTGCTCTCTCTCATCCTGTTTCTACTCCATTTTTCTTTTCGCTGCTTTGTTCTCTATCTGCATTGGTTAAAACAATGAGGGCTCTTCAGGAGGTTCCATGCCATTGGGTTTCAGAGCCAGGCCTGACTAATCGATGCTTGATGATCCCTAGGCTCTGGCATACCTCTGGTTGAATCGCTTCCCTGTCTCTCCAGGGTTTATGGGCAGGGTAGGGGTAGCTGGTGCAAGTGAGTTTGTCTTCAGGGTACGAGCGAGTGAACCTCAACAGACAACGGTCCTGTCAGGTGACCCATTCAGGAAGTGTCTCGCTTGATGAATTAACAAAATTGCGAGGGGATGAAATGGTCACACACAAAGCACTGAAGTGTGAAAGACAGTAATAGTCCAGCGTGACGCAGGGGAAGGCTTTTATGTGGGACATATCAGTCACAATAAAATGTCAAGGCTTGAACTGATTCAGTCACTCGCCAAAATGGAAAAATATAAGATTTGGACCCGTTGAAATAGAAGGCTGTTCGAGGCTCTTAGTTACTCAATTAGCACAGCAACCATGAGGCTTAGAGAACTACACCACCACAAGCACATACGTACAAAGTCATCAGCCCCCTGATCTCTGTATCGTATGATGAGTAAACATGATGTCTTCAGTCCTAATCCTTTGTGTCCTATGTTTTTTATGTATGCGTACCAGGGACGGCTTGTGGTTTTTAAAGTGAGGGAGGAAGGACTGCGCGCTTGGTTGCCATTGTCCTGCTTGCACCGTTAGTGGCATATGGTGGCATAAGTATGTGAGACTCAAGTTGTTTCAGGGTGTTTTGGTGAACTACAAAATAGCAGGGAGGGATAATTATGTTAATAAAATTGATACAAATCCACCAGTGGCAGCATTCTTCTTTGAAAGCTGGTGGGCAGCATGTCTTTGACTACAAGGTCAGAAGGAAAGGATGCAAAGCCAATTAGTCAAATGAGGCCTACTCTTGATGACTGAAGCTATTGGTTGTAATTTGGCTATGTTTATTTTCAGCTACAATTGTTTTAAGAAAAATGACGACACAAGACCAAAAGTGATGCCATTTAAAATGCATCATGCTCTGATTCATTCACTAACATCCTTTTAACAATATCAAACAGAACGGTCAGAGTATCAAACAATTAAAAGAACAACAAGAACATTATTTCAAAACTATTTACATTGGCTGTAAGCCTAACGTTGTTTGAGGCAAATGTTGATGTTAATGGATCTTTCAGAATGTTGGTCATGGTGTTAAGACAATTAAGATTGACGGACTTCATTTATCGATCAAGTAAATCCTCCTGTTTTTGTTGCAAAGATATCTGTGACCTGGTCATACCAAACAGGATATTTTTTAAGTGATTTCTGAATAACGGCGTGTGTAGCTCCACGTTTTCGTCACCCTTTTAGACGGCTTGGTAACCCAACGCAGCGCGTTTATTTTAGGACCTTGCCCAACTTTTGGCGGTGGAAACGCCAATATAAGCGAACCGAGCCGCACCGCGCGGCAAAAACGCCAATATAAGCGAACAAAGCCGCACTGTACCGCAACGACAGTAGCGCACCGCTCGGTGGAAACAAGGAATACGACTGAGTGGGAACGATAGACAGAAGGTGGATGGTCAGAAATCTTGACGGTCACATGATTGATGGCTCAAGATAGTCCCAATCTCTTTTTCAAGAGAGTCCTGGCCAAGAAGGCAGCATACAAACATTAAGGGCCCTATTTTAACGGTCTGAAACGCAAGTGGGAAGCGCAAAGCGCAAGTAGCTTTGTGGGCGGTTCTACGGCGCTATCGCTATTTTACAGGCGGATAAATGACACTTGCGTCGCGGCGCAAGTGTCAAAAGGGTTGGTCTGAAGCAGCCTAATTACCCGTAGGTGTGGTTTGGGCGTAACGTCCAACAAACCAATGAGAGTGCCAGCTCCCATCCCCTTTAAGAGCCATGAGCGCATTTGAATCGGACGAGTTGATATTTTGACAGCGCGTCTGCAGTCTCCGATGAGACAGATGCACATGAATTTCAAACTGCAAATGGCTCAGTTTATTGCCAAATAATATGGCCTAATTCACACATGGAATAAGGGGTTTTCTTCCACAACTTCAGAAATACTGAGTCTTCAAATAAATTTCGCCGAAGAAAACGTATATGATATAACATATGATATGCGGTAACTGTGGTTCTATTTAATGATATACGCAATACATTATAAACATTGTTTCTTATCAGTATTGTATGCTATCCTAATATGCATGTGTCCCCGCGGTAATAGACATTGCCATTGATTGTATTATGCGTTACGTGTTTAGTTTGCGTGTGTTTAAACAGAGCACACACGCGCGCCCGCATTCATTCATTCTTTTTAACACTCACTCGCGGTAAAACAATGTTTTTCACAATCAAATACTCATCAATCCTAAAAGTTATGGGCATGTAGGCCTACACGATGTCTGTGTCAGAAAATATGTTTTTGCTGTACGGTGTTTGCAGATGCATTGATTTAAAAGTACAACTTATTACCGCTGCATCAGCTGTTCTTTCCCAAATAATTTACCAAGAATGTGCGGCTAGGTAGATCAGAGAAGCAAAGTGTATGCGCGAGGTGCACAAGCAATCCGTATGCATCGCATGCGCATGTATGCATCCGCCCTTAAAATAGCATCTGAACAACGCGCCACTGACTTTAAACCAGGTATTTCCTGGTCAGTAGCGCAATGGTATTCAGCAACGGCAAAATAGCGTTTGCGCCAGAACACGCCTCCTCCTTCCGCCGAACCGCCCCTTGGGGCGCATGATCAATCCCTAATTTACCGGCGAGTGGCGCTGGTGGGAAAAGAACGCTCTGCGCCAGTTGTAAACTAGCAACGACACATGCGCCAGTGACTAAGTCACTTGCGCCGGATGCAAGATAGGGCCCTAAAAGTTTCACATTAAAAAACAAAATTTCACACTAAAAACAAAACACAAAACAAAAAAGTCACAAGCATCAATCTCATTGGCAGTAAGTCAGTGTTCCGCAACCGGGCATGTACAGTTTGTGTCTAAATAGTCCTTGATCCTGCTTTTGTAATTGTTCATGGTGATTAGGGATTCCAGTTTAAGGTGTTCCTGTAGCTTACACCATGATGAGGGGGCAAAAGATTTAAAGGCACTTTCACCAAACGCTGTGCGAGTCAGACGAACGTCATACATAATCAAACTGCTAGACCGAGTGACACGAGCACTGTTTGTTCTAGGAACCATTAGAGAACACAAATACAGAGGCAGATCGTGCAAAATTGCCTTATAAAGAAACATAAACCAGTGTTCCATCCTATGGGTGTATAAGGAAGACAGACCAACTTTCTCATACAATTTACAATGGTGCGTTCGGAAGCCAGAGTTTGAGACAAACCGTAATGCTGCATGGTACACAGAATCTAGCATTTTCAGAGATGATGAATTTACAATTTTCTTCCTGGCACCAAAAGAAAAACAAAATTTATTTCTATACAAGAAACCCAGTTTCATTCTTAGCTTTTTAGTTAGAATGTGATGTTTGAAAGAGAGATTTTCTTCTAGAAAAAAGCCCAGGTATTTGTAGGTTGTGACTCTCTCGATCACTTTGTTGTTTAGAGTAACAATCTGGTTGTCAGATCAGATGTTTTCTTACTTCTTGTAAAGCAGATCATTTTGGTTTTGTCAATATTTAGTACAAGCCTTAATCCATGTAGGTTTTGCTGAACAACATTAAAAGCCGATTGGAGGTCCTTAGTTGCACTTGCTAAACATAATGGTGTCATCTGCGTAAAAATGAAATTTTGTATTTGTAACATTGCAACACAAATTATTAATATAAACTGTAAATAAAATAGGACCCAAAATGGATCCTTGCGGGACACCATATTGTAAATTCTTACAGCTAGACGATAAACTGTCAGCTTGGACACTTTGTGTTCTATCACTCAGATAGTTCTCGTACCATTTAACTGATTTTGAGGAAAATCCTACTTTCACTAAAACAGAGTGGTCGACTGTGTCAAAAGCCTTTGATAAGTCTAAGAATAGTGCAGCACAGTGTTCTTTCTCATCAATTGCTGTTATTATTTCATTTAGAACCTTCATTGTAGCAGTGACAGTACCATGTTTCTTTCTAAACCCGGATTGCAGATCATTTAGAATGCAATTTTTCGATAGAAACTCCTTTGACTGATTACTAATAAGTCCTTCCAAAATCTTGCCAAGCACAGAGTTTGGATATAGGCCTATAATTGTTAGGGTTTTTTGGATCACCACCCTTCAGCAGTGGAACAACACAGGCTGCCTTCCAAATCTTTTTGTAATTTGACCATTTTCTATAGTCAGGTTAAAAACGTGGGTTAATGGTTCAGCAATAATCTCAGCAGCGAATCTGCAACAAATGTGGATCCAATCCATCAGGGCCAGCTGCCATTTTTAGTGTTTATCTTTTTCAGAGCATCACGTACTTCATTAATTGTAATGGGAGTAACATTAAAGTCAAAAAGGAGCTTTTGCTCGGAGTAAGAGGAGTTTTGTGCCGTTTTAAGTGGCATTTCCTTCTCAAACAGCTTACCTGAGGCGATAAAATGCTGATTTAGAATAGATAACATCTTTGTTTTGTCTGTAATGATGTCATTTTCCACCCGAATTTCCTTTGGTAACACAATGTCACTTGATGACATGGACTTAAAAACCTTCCAGAATTTAGATTAGATTAGTATTTTTCATGTCAGACATTTCTTTAATATAGTAGTCTGATTTAGCTTTATGTATCAAGGACATACATTTATTCCTCAGATGCCGAAAATGAATCCAATCAGACTGACTTTTGGATTTTCTTGCAGTTGCCCAAGCTAGATTTCACTCTTGAATTTTATCAGAAAGGTGATCAGTGAACCATGGATCGACACGGCCTTTAACCTTGTATTTTCTAAGAGGAGCGTGCTTATTTGTAATATCTAGGAAATGGGATTTAAAGTAAGACAAGGCCATATCAGGGTTGGGCATCAGACCAACTTTTACCCAGTCACATAAAACAAGATCATGCAAAAAGGCTTGCTCACAAAAAGATTACAAATTCATTTTGGTTATGATCCGTGGTTTTACTTTTGGAAGCTTCATGTCTCTCGCTGCAGCAAATACACAGTGGTCACTGATGTAATTTGCAAATACAGCAGTGGCTTTGTATTTGAGAGGACAGTTTGTCAAAAACAGGTCAATAAGCGATGACTTTTCAGGGTGTTTAGGATCAGGCCTTGTCGCAGATTCTATCATTTGTGTCAAGTGTGCATCATCACAAAAACATTTAAAAGGATCATAGAGACCGGAGACAACCAGTCCCAGTTCAGATCTCCTATGAAAAACATTTCATTGTGTTTAACATTAGCCAAGGACTCTGATATTGAGGATAATGTATCTTTTAATGCCGACAGAGGTCTATAACATCCCACTATTGTCATAACACAACCTTTAGTAAATTCAACTTTCAACACAAGTAATTCATATTGTTTAGGAACTGACTTTGACACAAGAACTGTTGTCTGAAATGTATTCTTTGTATAGATTGCCACCCCTCCACCTTTAGCGCGGCGATCTACACGAAAGAGGTTATACCCATCCAAATTTACATGACTGTCTGGAATAGATTTACTCAGCCATGTCTCTGATGCAACCATAATGTCAGCATTTGTAGAATTTGCCCAAATTGTACCCATGTCCATTTTTGGCAATAGGCTTCTCACGTTCATATGGATAAAACCAATATCAGTTCTATCTAAAAAGTCTGCAGGGGTCTGTAAACACATTGTGGTAGTGCCAGGCCCTGGATTAGGCTGCACATTCCCTGATAGTAACAGAAGCGTGATGACACACCTAGGTGTGTGTCATCACATTTTTTGTGTTCTTTGTAATATCAGATCTGAAAACAGGCCAAGAGTTTTCGGATGGGATGAAATAGTCATTTATCAGGAGGAGGCTTAAAGGTTGGGTACGGAATTAGCTTTTTTGGCCATTTTTGCAAAATTACTTGAAATCCTTAACATAACCCGCTTACAGCCACTGATTTAGAAGTACTGACATGAAAATTAAACAAGTCAATCATCTGTGGAACGGGCAGGGCTCGAAAAACTCCAGCCAATCATTTGGATTGCCACCTCGTTGCATTGGACAGTAAGTACGTCAATCAAACGGTCGTACTGCACTCCCCCTCCCCCGCGCCCCGCGCGCGACCCCTTCGTGCAGTACTCGTGACCCAGAGCTCGTGACCCAGAGCAAGCTCCTGTTTGTTGTTATCCTGCGTTAGCTACTGGAACTAGTTAATCCACATTTGGACCTAGCAGTAGAAGACAATTTCCATGGCAGACAAGACGCCACCATCCCCACCACCACCACCACCACCACCAGCAAAGAGAAGGAAAACTCTTTTTCAGAGAGTAATTGATAATAAAAACGCTGAAAGAGAAAAACTGAAATCAAGAATAATCCTAGGCGCTGCTTTCGAACGTTGGCGGCAACTGAAGGACGAGAAGGGTCTAAAAACCGATGCTTGTGTGGCGGTTGACATAGTTTCAAAGTTTATACCGTTTATACTCGGTAATACCGGTGTTGAGACGAGTGTATTACTCGTTGTGAAAATGTCCACACCGCAGCAACCCTAGTGAAAACCAGGACTTCCAATACAATTATATGAAACAAACATACATTTTCTAAAAATAGTAATGATTTATGTGACCGTTTAATGTTTATAACATCTGGTGCAACCATAGCCGGGAGAACGTATTCTCAGCAGGGGGTGCTGGAAAAAAAAAACTCAGCCTGCACTAGACTCGCAACTCGTTACATTGATAAAAAAGATATATAGCAGCGCAGCTCAATTACACCAGTGCATGCGCGCACAGTTGAAAATCGATCGTTGTGTTCACTTTCTTCACACCATGGTTCACATCCAGCTGCTCACAGAACAAGTTTAGCGCACCACCGCTACCCTCACACTTTTTCATATAACCTTTTTTCAGCACTAGGTCATATGAGCATTAAATAAATGCTGCGTCTCAAAATGCCTTGGACAGCAGCGAGGATGACTCGCTTTGCCACGGGCCGAAACAGTTCGGAGCGACCACAGCCAGAGCGAACACAGCGGGGCAGAGGAGTGTCAGGAATAGTCTTTGGTGTACACATCAGTACGGCCTATTTGCACTACTGTTTAGTGGCAATGCAGTGTTTTATTCTATGCCTTTTTATTTTCGTATATTATTTCAATGAATACAATTTATTTATTCATAAAAACAAGATCTGGTCTTCAAATCTTTTTTCCAAATATAGGTCGTCTTACAATGGGGTTTGTGTTTATATTCGGACCAATACGGTACAGCGGGCGCTCACATGACGTTAAGCATTTCCTGGTGCATAATGTGACGCTTCAGAACCTAAAATCCCGTTTCTCCCCGTTGACACGACAACACATAACTGGCGTTTTCAGAAATCTCCACTTTGGCCGGAGTTTTTAGAAATGATCGTTTTCTGTGATAAGACAGGGCCTCGGACAGGGGGTGTTGCAGCACCCCCAGCACCCCTACTTCCCGCGGTACTGGGTGCAACTTACAGCTGAATGTAGTGCCATGTTGTTAAACGAAAACCTACGCTAGCCTGGCTCGCTCTCGCGCATCTCTGTTCGCGCTCGTGCATGATTGCGCGTCCAGGTACTTGGAATGGGTGGAGTCAGAGTCAGCGTTGAAGGAGAGGGGGTAGGACCATTTGAGTTGTGTATTTTCAAAATCTGCTGGCGTTTCACAAATCGCATACCCAACCTTTAACAGATGCTTAAAGTTTGCTTGTTTAAGGATAGGGCATACACAGGATACCAAGCACCCCTGGGACCCTGTCAGCTCCTGTGCACTGGTCACCTTTGATTTATTTAGCAAGTACACTGCAAAGACACACTCTCATAACTTTTCCCAATTCTTTCATGTTCACACACAGGTATAAAGAACAAGGCCAGGAAGGCAAACATTTTACCTGACATGATTAATATATGTCACAGTACTTGAGATGGGTTGCAGATTGTAGGCCTGGATATTTTAGCAGTGCTGCATTGGGGTCTTGAGATGATAGTAGGCTGGATGCTAGCAGGTCATGCAGGTGGCTGGAGGCTGGATGCTAGCAGATCAGCCAGGTGGCTGGATGCTGGATGCTAGCAGGTCATGCAGGTAGCTGGATGCTAGCAGGCCAGGTAGGGGGGCTGGAGGCTGGATGCTAGCAGGCCAAGCAGGTGGCTGGAGGCTGGATGCTAGCAGGTCATGCAGGTAGCTGGATGCTAGCAGGCCAGGCAGGTGGCTCGATGCTAGCGGGCCAGGCAGGTGGCTGGATGCTAGCAGGTCAGGCTTTTCAGTATCCAAGAAGTCCGTACTCGATTCAAAATTGTTTCATTTAAAGTCCAGTGTGCTCAGTAGTAGTTGATGCAGAAAAAAAATTACGACCAATCAGACATAGAAGCAAAAAACTGAGACAGACAGAGAGACAAACACACATGCAACCTAGGGTGGTGCCAGCTTGGATTGGAGATATGTATGGTGTTAATGTATTTTATATATTCTACACAGCCTATTTGTTTGGTTGAATGTCATGATGTCTAAAGTGACAGCCAAGGGGGATGCGGACCGTCAGTTGAAAACGATGACCATCTTCATAGTAAACACTTCGGCTGAGCGATTTGGGTCCGCAGCACCCAAGCCCACGCCATCGGCCTATGCTCCAAACCATGGAGCAAGGAAGATCCAGAGCCTCAGGGAAGAGCTCAAGCTGCTAAAGAGGCAGAACAAGACAGCAGGGGAAATTGAGAGAGCTGGCCTAGCAGACCTGAGAGCAATCCTAAGGAAACAACTCTTGACCCTGCGGAGGGCAGAGTTCCACAGGAGGATGAGGCAAGAGAGAGCCAGGAAGAGAACAGCTTTCCTGGCCAATCGCTTCAAGTTGACCAAGCAGCTTCTTGGTCAAAAGAGGACTGGCCACCTCACCTCCTCCAAGGATGTCATTAACAACCACCTTAAGGCCACGTACAGTGACCCTACCAGTGAACAACCGCTGGGCCCATGCAATGCACTGACAATACCAATAGATCCTACATCAGACTTCAAATTGAAAGATACCTGCCTTAGTCAAGTGGAGGAAGTGGTGCGGAGAGCAAGATCAAGCTCAGCACCAGGCCCAAGGTGAGTGCCTTATAAGGTGTATAAAAACTGCCCAAAGCTATTACATCGGCTTTGGAGGGCGCTGAAGGTGATCTGGAGGAGGGGAAAGATTGCCCAGTCATGGGCACATACCGAAAGATGAAAAGTCTGAGAACATCGACCAGTTTTGTGTCATCTCCTTGCTCAGTGTGGAGAGCAAAATCTTTGGCAGTATTGTAGCCAAGAGACTCTCCAACTTCCTGTTGAGCAATAAGTACATCGACACGTCAGTGCAGAAGAGAGGACTACCAGGGGTTACTGGTTGCCTCGAACACACAGGCGTGGTAACCCAGCTCATCAGGGAGGCGAGAGAAGGCGGAGGGGATCTGGCTGTGCTATGGCTGGATCTCACCAACGCCTATGGCTCGATACCCCACAAGCTGGTAGAGGTTGCACTAGAGAAAAACAATGTACCCCAGATGGTGTAAGACCGCATCCTGGACTACTACAGCAAGTTCAGCTTGAGAGTGTCCTCTGGCCAGATGACATCTGACTGGCACCAGCTGGAAGTGGGCATAATCACTGGCTGTACAATCTCAGTGATCCTCTTCGCACTAGCAATGAACATGCTGGTCAAGGCAGCGCAACCAGAATGCAGAGGTCCGCTTAGCAAGTCTGGAGTATGCAACCTCCCATCAGAGCTTTCATGGACGATCTCACATTGACAACAACAGCTGTACCAGGAGCCAGGTGGATCCTCCAGGGGTTGGAGAACATCATGGCGTGGGCTTGCATGAGTTTTAAACCTGCAAAGTCCAGGTCCTTGGTTCTTAAGAAGGGGAAGGTCACAGTCAAAATCCGCTTCAGGCTGGGAGAACACCTGATCCCGTCTGTCACTGAGAAGCCGATGAAGAGCCTTGGAAAGGTCTTCAACTGCAGTCTGAATTACAGAGATTCCATCAAGGCAACCAGTGCTGAGTTGGAGGGCTGGTTAAGAACAGTGGACAAGTGTGGGCTCCCTTGAAGATTCAAGGCCTGGGTCTACCAGCATGGATCTTCCCAAGAATCCTCTGGCCCCTGCTTATCTATGAGGTCCCCATGACTGTGGTGGAAGGATTTGAGCAAAGGGTAAGCAGCTATCTACGCAGATGGCTAGGATTGCTACCCAGCCTAAGTAACATTGGGCTGTACGGGAACACAAATAAGCTCAGGCTCCCCTTTAGCTCAGTCAGGGAGGAGTTCCTCGTGGCATGGGCACGGGAGTACTCAGGATCCAGAGACGCCAAAGTGTCCGGGGCAGGGATTGTTGTGAGGACAGGGAGGAAGTGGAGGGCAGCGGATGCAGTCCAGCAGGCAGAAACTTGACTGAAGCACAAGGTCATCCTCGGAACAGTGGCGCAAGGCAGAGCCAGACTTGGGTGCCGAGCAGCGGCCCGATATGACTCTGCCAACGGAAGGGAGAGGCAGATGTTGGTGCAGGAGGAGGTGTGAGCTTCAGTGGAGGAAGAGCAAACCAGCAGAGCAGTGGCCATGCGGCAGCAGGGGGCCTGGATGAAGTAGGAGCAGGCGATGGAGCGGAATGTCACCTGGAAGGATATATTGCAGTGGAACCCCCAGAGGATCAAGTTCTTGATTCAGGGGGTCAATGATGTCCTCCCGAGGCCATCCAACCTGTGCATATGGGGCAAAATAGAAACACCTGCATGCCCCCTGTGTTCAAAGATAGGGACACTGGAACACATCCTGAGCAGCTGCTCCAAGGCGCTGGGTGAGGGCCGGTATCGATGGAGGCACGATCAGGTCCTCAAGTCCATCGCTGAAGCAATCAGCAAGGGGATCAAGGGCAGCTGACACACCAAAGCCACAGCTAAGACCATTCACTTTGTTAAGGAAGGACAAAGGCCGGAGAAAACTCCAAGAAACCGCTCTTTTGGTTTGCTCCCCACGGCCCGAGACTGGGGGATGTCAGTTGACCTGGAGAGGCAGCTGAAAATTCCATCACACATCACCCAGACGAGACTGAGACCTGACATAATCTTGGTCTCAGAGGCCATAAAACAACTAGTCTTGCTGGAGCTGACAGTTCCATGGGAGGAGAGGATGGAGCAGGCTCAAGAAAGAAAGAGGGAAAAGTAACAGGAGCTGGCCGAGGATTGTCGGAGGAACGGGTGGAAGACCAGGTGTATGCCAGTGGAGGTGGGCAGTCGGGGGTTCGCCAGTCACTCCCTGAGTGCCTTCAGCGGAAAAAGCCTCCAGATGGCTCTGGTTGAAGAGGGGAGAGCAGTGGGGGCAGTAGAATGCCGCTTGGACACAGGCCGGGGTCTGATCAGCCTCGGTCGGGTCGCCTGGAGGAGGGGGAGGTCTGTTGCAAGACCCGAAACACCCAGTGACTCCAGGAAACAACACTGATGATGTGTCAAAGCCTGTGCATCAGTAGATTGTTAACCGCTTCTGTTGGGCAGATTATTGTTTTGATCGCTTAAAGTAAGCATTAGAGTAAAGTAAGTTACTTCCTACTACTTACTGGCCTGCAGATACATTATATTGACTATGGAAGTAACTCTTTATTATAGTAAAAGACAGATTCCTAACATATAGAAGCAGTGTCACTCAAACTATCTAAAGGCTGAGTTAACTCAATGGCAAAAGAAGTGCGTGTAAAAATAGCTATCTATTTGGCAAACAAAAGGTGACAGAGACCCTTCTGCCACCTTCTGTTGACAAAATTAATTCTTTAGCCTATACACAATTTACATAACAAAGACAATGTTGCCCTAATATATCTTTATATACTGCCTATCCATAACTACATTCAGAAATCAAGCATTAAAAATGATCACGCATGCAATCAATGCTCTGATTCAAATAGGGGTTCTGACCAGTGTTGTTTTTGGCAGGCATTTTAGATTTAGTTTTAGTCTTAGTCTTTTTGACGAAATGCTTCTTAGTTTTAGTCCCATTTTAGTCATTTCTATCTTTGAAAGTTTTAGTCTAGTTTTAGTCTGACGAAAACTCAAAAGGTTTTAGTCTAGTTTTAGTCCGACGAAAACTCGTCGGACTGTCGCACTCAGCTGCGCGCGAGCGAGGCTTTTAGTGTGTGATGGGGGCGTGACTGTTAGGACAAGCAGCTGGCTCCATTTCTCCATTTCTTTTCCGCATATTATAGTTGGCGGGAAAAAAGCATGTTTTGAAACTTTGTTCGTCCACTCACTAACAATTTAGTCTCGTCTAGTTCTCGTCTGACGAAAATGTCTACATTTTTCGTCACATTTTAGTCTTTATATGGCTTTGGTGACGTTCGTCTTAGTCTCATTTTCGTCATGGAAAAAAGGGGTCTGACGACGTCATTTTCGTTTTCGTCTTGCCTGACGAAAACAACACTGGTTCTGACCACTCATGTTAATCTATCCCATTCTATTCTAAAACAACATTATTTCAAATTTGGCTTGCATCGGATTGTAATGCACAGAATAGGACATAGCATAACCATACACAAGTTAACTGTGGGTTTTTAGGTATTAAACATTCAGTAAATCCTTTGATATTCTTAGTCTGTGAGCAAATAAGTAGACCAACTGACTTTAAGATTGAGGCCTCAATAAACTCATTCATCTATATTGTTTCAATATCTTGGTTTATGCCCATTAATCTGCCATTGCTTCCATTTAACTTACTATCGAGCTGTAAAAACCCTTCTCCTGCTTTTCGGTTTGGACTTATTGAGGGTCTCCATTGTCAGATATTTCTCAAAAATAATTGGCCTGATGGATGACGCAACTCTCTTTCTCTATGGCTCTGCAAAAACCCATGCTGATAAAGAGAGATAAAGTGTTCTAGAGCAGTGTTTCTCAAATGGTGGGTTACGACCCAAAAGAAGGTCCTGATCTTGTTCTTAATTGGTCACGGAGTGTGGTCAAATACTTTTTTCATTATTGCTAGAGTACTGTGATTTGAATGCAGGGATGAAAATATGTGTTTATTTTATGACACTGGCCTGCTTATGTGTGTTCACTTTTATTTATTTCTCCCATTTTTGAGAAATAAATTGCTTGATTTGAATTGTATCAAGCGGGTGGCGACTTAATGACAATGGGCGAATATGGGTCCCAAGGCCAGCCCAGTTGAGAACCACAGCTTTAGATTTATTTCTTTGCTCAAATCACACTAATTATCAACCATTAGTTAGCATCTGTTCCCTAACCAAAAAGTATATAGCCATCTAACACCCTAAGCCATCCCCTGAAATGTATTGTATTTGTGGTTATGAAACAGCCTTCAGCCTAGCCAATGAACCTACAGGCCTCCCGGGTGTAGCCTTCAAACACAGGGAAACGTAGCACACCCAGCGCTCGCTAGCTAGCGCTGCCTAGCCCTGTCAGATCTGATTCAGTTCATGCAGATAAGATGTGAGGCGGGCCCCGCTTCTCCTGGTTATCCCCACGGCATCTACACACACAATTCACACACAGACAATTCACATACACACATACACACACACACACAGACACACACACACACACACACACAGTCCAATCCCCACACGAAAGCAGAGTGCCTATATAACATTGCCATACACTGTGCAAGCCCACTAGTTTGGGTAAAAAAACGTCATTAATAATTAATTTACGAATTTAAAAACTATATATTTTTATCTAGTTGATATGTGAAATATCAAATATATTAGTATTACAAATTAGAAAGATTTACCAGTAATGGAAGGGAATCATATTTCTTTCTGTGCAAATATAGGGACCTTTCTAATCATTCACTTCTCTTTTCATACCCCGACTTGGGGAATGTAATTAGTGAGGCGTTCATGTTGGTTCCAACTGACGCCGTCAGATGCTTGGCAAGATTAAGACCGAGCCAGGATGGTCGCTGGCAGCTATTCAGGTTGGCATGACCACCCACCCCCCTGCCCTTTGACTTCTCACTCTAGTTCATATGATCTTCTTAACCAGCTCTCTCTCTCTCTCTTGTGATCAAAATCCTACTCCGTCTTTATTCTGCCTGTGTTTGTTAATCCTAATCCTCTGTCTCTATCTCTGTCTCTCTTTCTCTGACTCTCACTCTCTGTCTCCCTGTCTCTCATTTTAAGCACCATTATCATTGGCCCTACTTTTTCAGGGAAGTGACATTTATTAATACCAACCATTGCATGTTCAAATGATAAGAATGAGCAATCTGCAGGGAAAGTAGTAGAGCTACTACTTAAATGTTTTCACCATTGCTGGTTTATCCAAAATAGATTTTTTGTTGCATTGTTGTGGTTGCAACACAAATTGTACTAATATACAATGAGTCAAAAGTATCAAGCAGTCTGAGGTGAGTTTGGAGTCCTGAAAACTACAGAAAGTCAGTCAAACAAACTAAATCTTGTCAGACACTTGTCCATCACACCTGGAAAAACAGAGAAAGTGATGGTTCTGGTAAACTGTTAGCTTATGAAGTAGAGTTGTCTGCACAATTATCTAACATTTTCAATAGAATCTGTGGAATAACCCCAAAAACCTGAAAAGAGCAGAACTACAACAACCAGAGTGTTGGAGAACATTTGTTCAATGATTGGAACGGCAGGCCTGTGTCTTGCACTCTGACATATAAAGCATGTTTTTTGTTCATACACTGTACTCTCACTGAAAACATTGAGATTATGGTTGGTTGTCATCGCCAAATCAAGGACTTTAGCACAGAGTCTGTAAGCACTAATGAGAGGAGATCGCGACAGACCAAATAATATGGACCAAATAATAAGTTACAAAGGATTTTGACAGGCTAAATGTGGTACTGTGGCAATGGCTAACATGTAATTTGGAAGCTGCCGCATAATTAAAGTCATTGCAGATTTCGGATGGCTTTAAGGGATAACATTCTTTCTGCTTGAAACGCAGTGAAATTATACGTTGCAGGGGAGTTTTTATGACATTACCATGTTAGAGTTTCACATTTGCTTCAATGCAATTTAAATCAAATCTACTACTGTAGTAAAGGTAATATATATAATAATCTCATCCTAATGGATCTACGTATCCCAAATTCTCCCTTTATTATTAGAATGTGGACTGCAGGGTGAATCTATGGATTATTATGTGCAGATGACATCAAACTACAATCTGCATTTATTTATTTTTGTTCATATATTTGATTTAAAGGTTGGGGATGGAATTCTCTTTTTTGGCCATTTTTGCAGAATTACTTGAAATCCTTATCATATCCCACTTACAGCCACTGAGTTAGAAGTACTGACATGAAAATTAAACAAGTCAATCATCTGTGGAACGGGCAGGGCTCGAAAAACTCCAGCCAATGATTTCTAGAACCACCGAGTGGCATTGGACAGTAAGTACGTCACTCAAACGGTCATACTGCACTCCCCCTCCCCCGCTCCCCGCGCGTGACCCCTTCGTGCACGTACTCAAAGCTCATGACCCAGAGCAAGCTTCTGTTTGTTGTGATCCTGCGGTAGCTACTGGAGCTAGCTAACTAGCTAATCCACATTTGGACCTAGCATTAGAAGACAACCCTAAACTCCAACCAAGCTAGCCTGGCTCGCTCTCGCGCATCTGTGTTCGCGCTCGTGCATGATTGCGCGTCCATGTACTTGGAATGGGTGGAGTCAGAGTCAGCGTTGAAGGAGAGGGGGTAGGACCATTTGAGTTCTGTATTTTCAAAATCTGCTGGCGTTTCGCAAATCCCATACCCAACCTTTAATAGTTGCATATTCACATCATAGTGCAGGGTAAAAAAAGAACAAAAAAGTGCAGAGAATTATAGCCTCATACTGAAATATAAAAATCAATGTAAGAAATCCTTGCATACACGGACACACACAGACACACACACACAGAAGCACCAGTGTGTGTTTTTCATGTGACATAATGAGTAATTATCTGCTTTATCTTCAAGAAGTTATGTCAGTGATTCACCATCAAACAAACAAAACAAACCATAGCTCTACTAAAATGTAAGTCCAACCTTTGGATGGAGCTGTTTAAAAGCTGCAAGCCCAAAAGATAGCCTTGGATGTGTAATGAAAGTGTAATTGAATTGAAAGTGATTGATGACAAGCTACGATGAGTCATCAATCATTTTCTAAGTAAAAGTGCTCCAACATCAAGCATTCTCTGCCCCCAGGCTCATAATGACGCTTTATAGGAAGGTTATGATAATGTGCGTTTAGAAGGATACAGTAATACGTTAAGTGGTTTCTTGTTGAATGCCACTGCAGGCCAGGACAACGGCAACAAGCGGCCTTCATCGGCCGATTATTCAGGTACATCAACATGCACAAGCATGCATGTATGTGCACGTAATTGCCCACCTATACACACATGGCACATTGGGATGTACACAAAAATACATAGACACATATGCAGGGGCGTTGCGAGGTAGTGTGGGGGCCCCAAGCAAGAATTCGTAGGGGGCCGATTGTTGACGGGGGGGGGGGGGGGGGGGGGGGGGGGGGGGGGGGGGTTCGGAGCGATTGTTGACGGGGGGGGGGGGGGGGGGTTTCGGAGCGATTTTATTTTTTATTTTTTTTGGGGGGGGGTTTTGGGGGCCCTAGTAGTGGCCCGGGGCCCCAAGCAATTGCCTGATATGCCTAATGGGACGCGGCGCCTCTGCACATATGCACATGTGAAACACACAGACACACACACACACATACTTTTCACACACACACAAATCCACACACTCTCTCTGAAACAAATACGCACACACACACCTTTTCTTTCTCCAATACAGTCCTACTGAGACAAGGTCTCTGCAGCAAGAAAAACTTCCAAGCAATCAAAGCGCACACACACACACACGCGCACACACACACACACGCGCACACACACACACACACACACACACACACACACACACACACACACACACACACACACACACACACACACACACACACACACACACACACACACTGCAGGATTACTTCTGATCCAGACCCAGTTGGCTACTGTTTATCTGTGTGTCCATGATGGTGAAACAACCAGCCGACAGAAATCCATCATCCAGGTGGAACAGTTTGTGTGCGTGTCTGAATGTGAATCTTATTTTTTCTTTTATTTTTTTCACACTGAGCTTGCTGCCATTGTAGCTCCCAGTAGACCCAATTCTCTGGGCCCTGCTAGACTTCGTTTTTAATTAATACATCAGCCTCTTCATGTTAATTAAAGGTCCCATAGCATGCTACTTTATGGAATCTCTAATACAGATATTAGTGGGCCCTATAACAGTATGTATTTGAAGACGTTCCCGAAATCAGCCGTGGTGCAGAATTACAGCCACTACCACTGCCAGTCGCACATTGAACTTTCCCCAAATACGCCGTTTCGGTGTCTATAGCTTTAATGAAAACGAGGAGGAGAGAGGCGGGTCAAGGAGGAGGGTGGGGGTGTGGCCCTGAGCAGCTTGCGGCCACGGTACCATGCGCTCTCTTTACAGTGGACGTATCGCAATGGAGAGGCGCACACACAGCCTCCGTAATCTGTAAATATTCTAGAACACTCCAGGTGCTCCGGCGGGAGTCCTGGAGCTCTATATCTTATGTATCGATATCTATATCATATAATACATATTAACACGACCAAAAGATGATATTATGAATCTCAATCGGGTTCTCTGACAACTCTGGTTCTTCCACTTCCTCATCAATCTGAAATTGACTGAACCGTGACATGGAGGAGAAAGTGATTGTTGCCCGCGATTGTCTCCCGCCGGAGCCTCGCTGCCCGCTGCCGAGGGACCACTACGGGAGACAATCGCGGGCAACAATCCCTTTCTCCTCCATGTCGCGATTCATGTTCTTCAGGGAGTCAAAGCCAAAGTTAATTTCCCCCAATTCCTTCTCAACCATGGCTGAGATAACCCCCACTACAGTTTAGTTGTGGAAATACCAGAGACGTCAGAGAACCCGACGTGTTATGCGCCATAACACCAACAGCAGAACGGTTATCCAAATAACAAGTGTACAACACCTGCGTAACCGTGTGTGCATTCACACACACAGCTCACACGGTCGTAGCTCATTGGGCAAAGCAGAGTAATGTTCACGTATGACGACATAAGGGGAAAAAATCAAAATCTGCAAGTCTTAGCTTTGTTTTTTCAAAGGCAGAGCAGGTTAGCTAGTGCTCGTTTTACACTGAACGCCAATTTTAGCTACTGGGGGACCATAGGCAGGCTAGGGGAACTCATTAAGTTTAGAAAACCTTAGAAAGTTAAATTTTCGTGCCATGGGACCTTTGAAAGGCAGCCTGACAACACACACAGACACACAATGTCACTAACTGAAGAAGATCAAGACCAAAGGAGGGGCTTGGGGGATGGAAACAGCACCGACCTCCAGGTAAATGACATGGGAGCACGCCCACTAATATATATCTACAGCTCAAGGATCATTGAGCAAGATGCCCAAACCAAAAAAGTCAGTTCAATGACTAAAACAAACATGCAGGGTTTTCAGCTTAAATTAATTATAGAAAATCAAAAAAGATAAATCAAGATACATCATGTAGTAATCGGGAGAGTTGTACCGAGGCGTAGAGCTAGGTGTCAAAACAATGAATGGTCAAAATATCAGATGGTGTTTCGACTTACTTCATGGGCTTGAACAGGGCTTGTCCGTAGTTCTGAAAGGTCATTATCAACTTCAGCTGAGTGCCTCCCGACTTCATGGCTGACGAAAATTCATAAGACAAAAAAACACAGGAAAATGACAAACGTAAATTTAGGCAAGAGCACACACAGCCCAATAGCCAAACAAATACACACACACACACACATGCACACAAATCACAAGCCCACACACTTGCACGCCAGCTCAAATCCTTTCTTTGGCAATATGACCATTGTTTTACACAAACGGATTGGTAGCGTGATCTAAAATGCAGACCAATTTGACCACCATTTGGTGTAATCAAAGGGAAAGGGGTCAGAAAAAGCGCCTCCTGGCATACCTGTACTGAGAGAGGGTTGGAAACAGGGAGGGTCCTTTTGTTCGGATAAAATACTAGCAATAATGACAGTATGATTTTGAGTTAACCTTCCGGTTGTACCAAATCATTCATCATGATTAAATAATGTTCACCGGAGATGTGAAAATGTCGCATCTGCTCAGAGCTTGTATAATCATCATGTTTGTATGTCTGTTTGGGTCTCAATGTAGATCAAACTGACTAAGAACTAACAGGAACCACATCCATGTCACATGGCACAAGATGACCAATGCCCCCCCCCCCCCCCCCCACACGCTGTACTCTGTATTGAACTCCCCTTCCCCAGGAGGGCCTCTGATTCTGCCGCCTGGTTCATCATATCTACAGGGCTCATGTGATTCCATCACTCATCTCTGTGGCGACAAGCCTAGCGGTCCAGCTTGCCTACCACTCAGACAATAGGGCCGGCGGTCCCTGTCTCAATGCCTAGTGTTCCTGTCATCATGGACAGGCTTTCAGGGGATTTTCCCCTTTATTACAGCGCATTAACTTGGACAGATTACACAGCACTGCTCTGCTGCCTAACCCCAATATCAACATAAGCCTCCCCTGTAGCACACTTACTCACTTACTGACTGGCTCAAAAGATGACTGTTTGGCTGACTGAATGTTTGGCTGACTGAGTCTGACTGGCCTACTGTTTGACTGACTGACCGACTGGACCAAACTAACTGACTGACTTACTGTTTGGCTAACTGACTTTCTAATTGACTGACTGACTGACTGGAGGCTATGCTGGCTGATTGGCTAGATTTTCTAGCCAACTGGCAAGCAGGCCGCTTGTCTGCCTGTTTTTGCTTGTCTCAAAGCTTCTATATACATAATTACACGGATCAAGATTCCATTTGATACACACAGTCGGTTATGAGAGAGATGCACTTATGGTAATGAAAGCCTTTGTGTGTGTGTGTGTGTGTGTGTGTGTGTGTGTGTGTGTGTGTGTGTGTGTGTGTGTGTGTGTGTGTGTGTGTGTGTGCATGTGTGTGTGTGCGTGTGTGTGTACAGGCGTGTGTGTGTGTGTGTGTGTGTGTGTGTGTGTGTGTGTGTGTGTGTGTGTGTGTGTACAGGCGTGTTTGGGAGTAACATGTGTGTGTGTGTGTGTGTGTGTGTGTGTGTGTGTGTGTGTGTGTGTGTGTGTGTGTGTGTGTGTGTGTGTGTGTGTGTGTGTGTGTGTGTGTGTATATGTGAAGTGGGAGGGGGGGGGGGGTGCTCAATACAAAAAATATGAAACAAGATGACAAAAAAAAAGTATCAATACACAAAAAATGGCACAAGAAAAAGTATCTTAAACCTAGGAGCAGATAAAGCCACTTGTTTTGCTCGTATGGAAATTAGTTTTGTTACAATATCCTGCTACTTTCTGTCCATCAATGCATCTATGTATTTATCTCTCTAATAACAGGCACAAATGGTTCGGGTTAGTAACAACAGATTAGTACGAGGCATTCAAAACCTCTCAGTTGGCTGGCATCATCATTTCGAATCAGCAGTCCACAATTCAATCAAATTGTCTGTCTGTTTGCCTGTCTACGATTTCACACGGGGCAAAAGACTAACATACCTCGATAAATGATTAAATGAATGTAATTTTAAATTTTTCGACTTCATTGGGTTTGAAAAAGCTCCAGGCTTTTTCTTCGTCATCTTCAGCGTCACCACCCAGCTCTCCTTATGGATGGACACCCCTCCCTACTTACCCTCCTCCTATACCCCTCCCTTCACCTGTACTGCTTTGCTCTACCATACGTATGACTTATGATTCATTATTTATGAGTCTCAGCAAACACCAAGCATGAAAACTGAACAGACAGAGAAACCAGAGCAGAGAAAAATAAACAGACTGACAGACAGATCTAGAGCAACACAAAAAGGCATGAAGACAGACAGACACAGAGGAAGAAAACTGATGGACATAAAATGTAAAAAGAAAGAAAGACAGAGAGATAGATATATGTATGGGTGGGGTATGGATGCATGGATGGATGGATAGATAGGATAGATAGAGTTGCTCAGGAAGAATGATGCAGCATTGTTTAGATAAGGCTCTTGTTTTGTTCTGCTGAATGCATATTTTTATACTTGCATTAAAAGCTAACATCTCAGAGCGTTTTCCGGAGTGTTCAAGGTCAATAATTAACGTGACAGACAGACAGACAGACAGACAGACAGACAGACAGACAGACAGACAGACAGACAGACAGACAGACAGACAGACAGACAGACAGACATTTGGATGGATATAGATAGCGAATAAGTAATAAATGGTGAGATTGATGACGGCGGTAAAAAAAATACGATTTGTACCACATTTTGTACAACATCCATTCCCCCTTACGGATTCCACCTGGGTTTCAATTTGCCTGTGCAGGTTGACAGCGCTTAAAAGGCTCTCCCTGCACAAAGACGGATGGCTGATTGATAGACGGCACATTGCTAGACAGGTCCTGAGCAGCCTATCCACCACACCTGGGGACTGGCGGAGCTGCAGGCGTGAGTAGCCAGGGAGTGGTGATGGAGAGGGTACTAGCTTGGAAAGGAAGGGCTAATGGACGGGACCTCCTTCAGATCGGGAACACGGCGGCGAATTAGCGATGAGGCAGCAGTAAGCGGGCGGATGTGGTGATGTGGTGGAGCATATACGAGGAACTCACACCAGCAGACACACACACACACACACACACACACACACACACACACACACACACACACACACACACACATGCACGCAAACACACACACATGCACACTCATTACCCACACACACACTCCAATGCAAAAAAACTCACACAACTCTGGTTACAAATTAACTTACATTTCGTAAGTAAATGTAAAGCTAATGGGAAATGCTGGATGTACAATTTGAACGAAAACACACAAGCACCTCTACATACACACACTATAATGTGTATGGAGTACACAGTCCATGGTGATAACGTCAATTTGTTATCAAGGTCCTGATTTCTCTTGTAATGGAACATGATACATATGTTAAAGACTAGACCGGCTTATGTGACTGACTGGCTGACTTGACTCACCCACGCTGGTGATCTTGAGACTGGCCAGGTCTCTGAGCAGGGCGTCCAGCGCAAGGCTGTGCCTGGGGAACAGCTGGTAGCGGTTGATCCCGATGTGAAAGCGCAGCCAGTTGGGGTAGGACTCGGCAGCCCCCTCCCCCGTCGGCCGGTACTCATCCTCCTCCGCCACACCCTCCTCGTTGCCGTCGTGGTGCCTGGCAGGGGGGCGGGGGTAAAGGTGGTCGCGGTCAGTTCTAGGGTCGGTTACTGGGTGTTTCTCGTTCATGTCGGTTGGTACCTTCTGCTGTCTCAGTGGCTCGGCTGATTCTGTCTGGGTCCGTGAAGTCAGAACCATATATTCACTCGATAGGACTGTTATAGTCAGTCAGACTGTTATATAAATAGTCAGTTCATTGTCGAACAGCCTAACAAGAACTGTTGTGACTATAACATTAGGGAAATATACGGAAATCCAATTAGAACGTGGATTAAAAAACAACACGACTACACAATAAACTTCCTCAGGAAGCAGAAGAACAAAGTAACAAACGGACGAGGATACTTCATTCAATAAAATATGGATGTACCTCATTATACATGAACCGTCGACAACATTGACAAGAGACATTGACCTGAATTGACAGAGAGAAGGCCTAAGGGAATCCTATATCACAGTAGCGGCTGATAAAGAAAAAAGGGATGAGATAAAGATGAATGACAGATATTAAGGGAGCGGACTGATTCCAGTGGGATAGATAGCGTTGGACTAAACTGAACGCAATTTCTGTGATTGGCTATTAGGAAGGAGATGGAGTTTGTTCCTAAAAAAAACTTAAAAATAGAATTATCATCATTGTCATCATTAACCAACAAATACTACCACTTTCACTATCTTCTGATAGTACTAATACTCCAAGCGCCTATTATATAATAATTAATATTATTATAATAATGTTATAATCATAATAACCATAATAATAACAACATTCAATTTTCCGATTGTCTAGTGCAGGGAGTGATACAAAACAAATAGCGTCCGGGTGGTATCTGTAGTCTATATAAATACATCTATCTATAATGCATCTATCACATTTAACTTTAGGTCCTTATATTATGTGGGGTGGTGTGGCTTACCACCCTTGGTTCCCGGCGGCTCGGGGGTAGAACCGTATGTCCTTGTTGACGTTGAACAGGGTGTCATCCTCCGTGAGTGGTGGAAGGTCAATCCGATACAAAGGGTGCTCGAACAGCGCAAGGAGACGAGACGACACAACGGTCACAGGGACCATCGTCCGGCTCCCGCTGCCAATGAGAGACTTGTGGTCTCCCGCGGTGTCGCCTCGTATGTTCAAAGGTTTCTTCCGCTGAAGAGCATGTTCCGCTCTCTCCGCGGCCGCCGTCGCCTTCTCGAGGGAGCGTGAGGAGAGGTTGGAGTTGGGCTCGCTGCTGAAGTCTTGCAGGATCCTCAGCGTGTGCTTGTTAGGCCAGCCCGCCTCGGCCATCGACCGGGCGCGCTGCTTCGCCCAGTTCTGCGTGTCCTCGCTTGGGTTGCCGCTGTGTGGGCATTGGCAGCCGCCGTCAGCGCTCCCAGCTCCAACCGCACGCTTCTCCAGCTTGGGCAGCAGGTCTATCATGATGTGCATGGTGCACGCCACCAGGAACACCATCAGTATAAACACCCGGAATTTACGAAACAATATCATTTTGATCATTGTTTTGTGCTTTTTACACACAACAATGCATAAGTATTGTTCCCTATTCAACAGAGCCTGTTCACACACAAGAACACAGAGACACACGCTTTACATCAACGCTATCGATTTCTTAATACTGTTACGCGAGGAAATAGGCAACGACGTTGCTCGATTTATTATTGTCTGTTATCCTTCCACACGTAATCCATGGTATGTCGGCCACTCCGTCCGCACAAAACACAACGAAACAATTATATTCGCACGGAATCCTCATCTCTTGCGACGAGGTAGACTATAACACGACACATTGCGATCAGTGGTCCCTTCGCAGGCGAGATGGAACGCTCTTCATTCAATGCGCTATTGAATATAAACCCAATAGCCATGGAGCATGCGGCGAATAATATCAAAAAAATGTGGTTATCCTTGATAATCTGTTAAAAAAAAACTGCCATAACTTGAGACACGATGTGACGAATCATGGGCAAGATAAGAATCTCGATACAAAAATCGCACACATTTTAACCCAGTGTGCTAACCACAGTCTTTCAAAGATTTGTTTTGTTAATCATATCCCCCCAAAAAGTATGCGACTTCGTAGTTTAATAACAAAGAAACACACAATATTCCTGGATGTCGTCCCTGTCCACCACCTTCATTCGGCCGAGGTACACGAAAAATCACAAGAGACTGATTGACAGGTGCACGGATTCCCGGTATCAGTCGTCCCGCGATCGCCTTGCTTTCCCAAAGACTTCACTTTCCCTCGAAGTGTTATTTCCAGGGGTGGGCGTGTTCAATATTTTGATCAAACCCCTCGTGAGCCCAGCCTTGTTCCGGCGTCATCCGACAGAGATTGGCTACGTGTAGGCTACACAGAGCAGACAAGTCGCAGAAGTGATATGAGAAAAAGGCGAGCACCAGCGAGAGAGCAGCTTTGAAATGATTCACCCCTAACACGCCTGCAACTAACCGGTGCGCAGGCAGAGGGTGCTGTGACGAGGCATGCTGGTGGGCAGCGCAGGTGCGATAGTAGGCAAGGTGCACTTCCCGGAATATTGCCAAAATTGAAGTGCTTAATCGACCTAGACCTTGATTCAATGTAGGCACTTACAATTTACTGGTCATTTAATCAACGCTGAAACGACTACCTGACAGGAAAAGTCTAAATCAACTGGCACCTTCTATGGCACCTCCAATGGAGGCCTATGTTAAAGTAAAATGTTTTTTGATTTATTGCATGTATTTGAGCTGTTGTTCACATTTGACTTGCCAAATGTAATTAATTAAAACCATAATACCATTTAATTATTGGCTGATGTGTTGCAGTAAAAACAACACATAACTATTTATGGGCCTTGTCAGAGGCCATTTACTCTCGGTTTGGTGATGAAGCATGTCAAACTTTAATTTACAGCAAACAAGGCCAGGCCAACCCCAATCAATTACAACTGTCAAATCTGAAAATAATACATGAAATCCATGAAACATCCCATCATTCATGATTAAGCAAATTCTGGTTTTGATTCCTCTCAAGGCAAAGAACTGGCCTTAAACGGTTCAGCTAAATATACAAATATTTCCCTCATGCATCAGATATCTTTAGTCCATTTGTCATAAGGAGACAACTTGCAGTGTAGCGAGTGGGGGGCACCATGCACATATAGATGAAATGTCTTCACTAATTTCATGACATGAATTCCATGTGCTTTTAGTGTGTTCGGTGTATAATACAACGATATATCCCAAATCTATGTGCTGTTCCTTTAATAAGTGTGTCCCCTCCATTTATGTATGGATCTGTTTAGTGTGTGTGTGTGTGTGTGTGTGTGTGTGTGTGTGTGTGTGTGTGTGTGTGTGTGTGTGTGTGTGTGTGTGTGTGTGCATTGTGTTCATCCGTGAGAATGTATGCGTGCGTGTGTCTCGGTGTGTGCGCTTGTGTGTGTGTGTGTGTGTGTGTGTGTATACATCTGTTTGAATGTATGTGTGCGTGTGTGTGTGTGTGTATCTCTGTGTTTGCATGTATATGTAGGAGTGAACAGGCTTTTTTTTTTTATAGTTCCTTATGTTCTGTACTATTCACTAAACAAGCAATAAATCATTCTTTAGTATGACCAACACAACATTGGAAGTAGTCAACGTATAAAAAGCTCTTTCCTTTAGGCCAGGCCTATGTGTTGAGATTAATTAATGGATGAATTGATATTATAATATCTATATTTAACTATTGAATTTAAAAATAAAAATAAATACGCATCTTACTGAACTCCAGTCAGTAACATTAACAATTCACCAAAAAAATAATTATTTTTGATCGCAGACTTTTCGACTTGAAAATGACTTTCTATTACACGTGATGTCGGTTTGAATTTGATTAATCGTTCAGCCCTAGTATATGTTTACATGTGTGTTTGAGTGTGTGTATGCATGCTTTTGTGTGTGTGTGTGTGTGTGTGTGTGTGTGTGTGTGTGTGTGTGTGTGTGTGTGTGTGTGTGTGTGTGTGTGTGTGTGTGTGTGTGCGCATCTATGTGTATGTATGTGTGTGTTTGTCTGGGTGTGTATGTATGCATGTGTGTGTGTGTATATAATAACATGCATGCATGCATGCGTGTGAGTATGTGTGTGTGTGTAAGCATGCATGTGAGTATGTATGTATGTGTGTGAGTCTGTGTTTCCAAGTGGGCCAAGATGCAGCTCCCATTGGCTGCGGGTCCCTTCTCCCAGAGGCTTTGACTTGACGTTCACACTGCCAGATTTGTGCATCTAAATAAAACAGCGTCTCATCGCTAACAAAACAAACATACCAATTCATCGCTCTCTAAATTAGAAAGTTTGTATGGAAACACAAAATCAACCATACTTTAAAGTTTTAAAAGGCACAGTTGTCTTAACAAATGACGTTTGTCATAGTAACAGTTTCTCGGAGCTCAGATTCTGCCAAGATGGAACAATACGTTTTACACTTCTTATCTGCCTGCAATACAAATGAGGAGAGAGACAGAAGTTCTGAGAGCAATGAGGTCTGATTAGGCAATTTTCCTCACTGGCTGCCCGAATCTGAAAGGTTTAGGCATTTCTGTTCTTTTCTGGAAGCAAAACAAATGTTTTTCTGGCCTTTGACAATGTAGCCTGCTTCAGGAGAAAATAGCTTCTACAATTGAACGCAAATTGTATGGAAATTGTAGCGCCGCGGTAAAGAGTCCGATACCCTGAGTGTGCAATTATGCTATTGTGTAAAATCACAATCAATTTCAAGTAGGCAACAATGTAAGGTATTTCATATCCAATTTGTGTTTACATATATACCTTGGAGGATGATTGTTGCATTTGCATACAATTCGTTACATTGTGTTTTCAATTTCATTTAACTTTTGTTGAAAATAAAACAGAGAGAGCGAGCTTCAGACAGCTTAAAGTCCTGGCAGCTATTTTATGCTTGTTCAGAGCTTCAGCACATTCTAGCCGTAAACATAAGACTAATAGTTTATGCATCGACAACCTTAGTGGTCATTCCAATCAATCAGTTCTCTTTCAAACATTGAATATAAAAACCTTGTAGGCAGTAGAAAGTGAGGCATCACTTTTTGCCTTCGATTATTTACAGACGAAGCGGATTGCCGGAAATGATTTAATTAGCGGAACAATCAAAGACCTTGCTGCTCCGTCGCTTCGACGCAATATTACAATTTTTCAAGAGACACACGTCTAACCTTTGCGGTGGACGCAAGTAGGGTCCGCAAGGATGTAATGGGTCCGTAAACCCCCTTGGGTTGCGTCGACGTCCAACCATAACTGAGGTTTCACTTTGCATTCTGTTGGACAATAACTATCATTCGTTGTAAATAGCTTCTTTCTGTGCAATGACAATAAAGTTGAATCTAATCTAATCTTCATGTTTTACAGAGAGAAAATAACTAAACCTGTACCAAAGGCAGATAACAAAAAAAGATAGGAATTAATAAACATGGATCAGTATGAAGTGTATCCACGTGAAGAAGAGTAGATTTAAAAGGGTTTGAGAGAGAGATGGGATCAGAAAATCTCAGCAGCCAGAACTGTGGTTATGAAAATCAATCCACAGCAAAGGTTCTGGCCTAGCCCAACCCGCTGGAACCCACAGAGGAGCATGTGTCTGGCAGAGTGTCTGGATGTTTGACCTGAGGGTTGACTGGTTCACTGACTGGAACAAACGCAGCCAAACCAAATAATAATATATGTATGTATAAATTCAAACTGCCACTACACAGCTACTTGTCAGACATTGAGAAAACCTTTTGAATCTATAACCGGAAAACCTATTAGCTGTTCCGTAGACAATAGTACTCAACACTCCACCATAGTGTGTGACGTAGGTGTGTGTTAGTCAGAAAGCAACTCAGAGCAGAGCACCAGATTTGAGGGCCGAGGTCCAGGGTGTTGAAACATGTCACATCCAGCCCCTAAAGCTGAGAATGGACGTCGTAGGGACATTCTCTCACCATCATGGTCGACAAATCTGGTACATGCTTCACTTTAGTCAAGTAAACAACATTTCTAACAAATTACAAATTTTATATTTTCCATTTTCTAAATACATTTCTATATTTTTTATTTGTCATCTTCTTGAAGCTTTGATTACTCACCGAACAGCATCGTGTTACAATGTAGCACATTCATTGCAGAATATGAATACAATTTCCTAATTTAGCAGATGCTTTGATTCAATAGAACCAACAGGGAATTCATATACATTGCAATTTTAGAAGCAGCTAAGTAGGTCAATCACGATGACTACAAGTAGACTGGAGGCAATCTACCTCTATGCGTCCGTGAGTAACAACCCTTCCACCTGAAAAGTATTAACAATGCTATTCATGTCCAATATGAAAGTCCCATAATCTGTCGGTTGATCATGGTTCTGTTATGTCAGAAAAATAAACTGTCAGATGCATTTGAACTCTCTTGCCAAGAAGGTAGAGAGTAATGGTGAGGCGACTACCACAATCTTTTCATACACATACAACACAACCCCCCCCCGCCGCAGAGAAAATGACAGGGACATATTGTCCTTGGGATTCCAGAATGAGGTATGTGTGTGTGTGTAATTCTTTATTCACATTTATCAGAGAGAGAGAGAGAGAGAGAGAGAGAGAGAGAGAGAGAGAGAGAGAGAGAGAGAGAGAGAGAGAGGACATGCGTTGCCCTCCTCAAAGAGACACATGCTAAACAAAATGGTGGCGATACATCACCTATTGGCCTCGAGTCTGTCATAAGGGCTGAGTTATCAGATGTTAATACCCCTGACACTTCCGTTTCAGCTGACATACCCCAAGGTCCTTCCTTCATCCTCCCACCACCCATCTACCCCTCCGCCTGGCCACGGTATCAAAGAGGAGGTAAGGATAAAATGCATTCAGACAATGTGCAATACTGCGGTACCTTTCCTGTTTTTAACGTTAATAAATGCTATTTCATTCGTAATTAGACTTCTGTAATAAATATGCAATACTACACTTTACCCGAAGGGGCTGTAGTTGAACAATAACAACAACAACCTTAACGCTCATAACTTCAAAAGATCATTAAAAGGTCTAACGCGTTGGAGACCTCTGTCAGGAATGAGGTGTTTTTCTTCTTCTTCTGTTGTTCCATTCTTTTTCTATTTCTTCTTCTCCTTCTTCTCCTCTCCGTATTCATCTTCAGTCTCTGTACTCCAGAGCTCCTGATTCTCCACCTGACACCTGCCAGGGAGCAGGTGTCAGGTGGAGAATCCAAGCTGCTGCCCTCCATCCCCTCTAAAGCCAGCCACCACGATGCAAACATGTCGGCATGGGGGAAGGATGGAAGAGGGCAGGGGGAGGGGGGCTGGGGTCTTGATTTATCAAAGGGTATTGTCAGTCGACGGGGAAGGGGGTCTTAGCGACTGTGATCGCTTTGACACAACAGGATTTGTTCCCTTCAAATATTACAGTCATGACAAGGGTGCAAGGGATGGTTTGAGATCGGTCGGTGTTTGTGTGCAGGGTGTGTGTTTGTGCGTGAGTGTCTCGGTGTGTGTGAGCCCTATGAATGTGTGTAAGTGGGTTTCTGTTGGATACCGTTTGAGGGATTTTTTTGTGGCATGGTTCAGATCCCGTTCAGATGTTCTGCCTGGTCCAAGGATTATATTCAAGGGTCTGTGTGTGTGTGTGTGTGTGTGTGTGTGTGTGTGTGTGTGTGTGTGTGTGTGTGTGTGTGTGTGTGTTTACGTATTTCTCATTCAAATCAGATATATGATTTCCCAGGTTCACTCTGTTGAAATAGTCTAGACTCTAGAGTCAGGGTTTGCTATATAGTTACCATTTAACTAACCCTAACCCTATTACTAAGAACATAAATCATTTTCGTATTTCTGTCATTCTCTTATTTCTTCTTCTTCCTATTCTTCTGTTTACATGTAGTCATTTGGGCAGACGACTTCCTCCCTCTCCCTCATGTCTATGCCTGTTCCGCCGTTGATGCTGTTGTTTTTCCACACTCTTCCTCCTCTTCTCGTTGCCGGCATTGAGTTCTTGTTACACCTCCAGACAGAAACCATGGCGGTGATGCTGTTGTGTCTGGTCCACGTCCTGTCAGAGCGGCAGCTCCGCTCCCACCCTCTCCTTCCTGCTGGTCCCACCTCCTGGGGCAGGGTAAGCAAGTGCAGCCAGCACTGTCCCCTGCTTAGACCCAGCAGGCGGTTGCGTCAGGGAAGGAGGGCAGGACAGGGGGCGGCGGTGGTGGTGGCGACGGAGCAGAGGGACTAGCAGTGGTTGGAAGGTTGGTGGAAATGGCATGTGATCACAGAACCCGGTCAAAACACACCCACACAAACATGAACGCATAAACACAGCCACGGCCACATGTTTAGTTGTAGGCAAGTGGGCGCAGCAGACATGGATGCACACACACACCTACAGGCATGCACGTAGACACACATATACTTTCTGCTAACCTATCAGTCTGCAGAATAAACAACGGTGCTGTGGAGCACAGTTGTGGAGCAGTGACATGTACAGCTCCTCTTACCCAGCAGTGGCTCTTGTTTTATGGTATATGTTGAGTTTAGCTTGGCATGTCCACTCTTGAATTGCTATCATTAGATAGCGCCGCCAAGGAAGGATAAGGCTATAGGAATGCTAGGAGGGCTAGGTGGTGAAAACTGCATGTGTGTATGGAACATGCTGAGGGTGTGAAGTGACCTCTTTAATGACTTTGACCTATGATCTATAACCTTCCCCCTATTCTGACCAGTGAGGTAACCAACCCTCAGGGAACAAAGTAACCAGTGTGGACTATGACAGGCAAACATATATCATTATAAATTATATGTATAACAGCAGCAGCCAATCCATAGCTGTTTTTGCTCCTGCTCAGCAAGTGCTGATTAACTAATTCATCAGACTACATTTTTTATCTCAACCATGTCTTGTATTCGTCCTCTTGCATCCTCTCTTTCCTTGTCTTTTTACTGTGACCGTAGTCAGAGTCCAGCTCCTTGGGGATTTCCAATAGTGCCCAATTAGGCACAGGAGTGTGGGCTGATCGATGTGCTTCCTGATGACCTCTGGGTCACTGGGCAACTGCCTATGAGCATTTGTGGTTTGTGATGTCAGAGCCAGCGATCGGCTCTGCACTTTCCCCCCATGCACCACTGGCCCATTGATTGACCATCTCACACACACACACACACACACACACGCACACACGCACACACACACACACACACACACACACACACACACACACACACACACACACACACACACACGCACACACACACACACACGCACACACACACACACACACACACTGACTAGTATTCATATATAGCTGTCCCTGCTGAATCAGCAAATACTCAACAGTATACCTTATAAATCACTCCACAGCTCAGATCAGTTGAGCAGTGACCCATTGAAACTCACCTTGAACAGAATTTAAAAAACAGAAAATAAGAAAACAATGAAAAATTATGTACAAATTAAAAGGCACCGTTCCATATAGGACAACCTTTAAATAACCCATGTGTGTCATTCATGAGTAATCATGCCATATTTTTACTGTCAGAGGCTTTTTCTGCCCCTGTTCCTCACTGTGGCCAGTCTCTTTACTAGCAAGCTAGCCTCTTCTGTCCAGTAGCACATTGTCACAATGTGACAAGTCCAGAAAGTCTGATACATGCAGCAAGATAAGCCATGAATCTTCTTGAAGGAACTCAAGACAAGATTCCCATGGGCTGTCAGCCTTTTCACACAGTCTGTGCTTCAGTAGACCGCTAAGCAATTATTCACCTTCTATATCAAAGCATATCCGTATGCATTTCCTGGCATACGGTCCGGGATTGGTCGAACCTGCATGTTATATCAAGATTTCTTCCTGTTAAATAGCCGGTCCCTAACACAGTTTATCAACGTTGTATAGTTCTGCAAGACTATACCAGTCCAGCACCCTTACTATCAGCCATGGCACCCTTCCTCCATGTCCTTACTCATGATGACTCCCTGTCCCTAGCTGTCTGTTTGTCGGTGGCCCACACCACCCTAATCTCTAGCCAGGGACATAAGCTGCGAGACGGGACCGGCCCCTCTATGATGCCCTGCCCCTGGGTCACTGTGGTCTGGAGAGCGGCATGGCACCGCGGGGTAATCAACTGCTTCTAGTTTAGAGTATGGCTCAGGGCATTGGAAGTAGGCCAGGTCCAGGCTGGTGGTGGTTGTACTATTGTGTGTGTGTGTGTGTGTGTGTGTGTGTGTGTGTGTGTGTGTGTGTGTGTGTGTGTGTGTGTGTGTGTGTTAGAGACCATGTGTGACCGTGTGTGGGTCTGTGTATGGGTGTGTATCATATGAGTATTGTTGTTTGTGTGTGTATATTCGATTTTTGTGTGCATGTGTGGGCTTGTGAGTAAGTGTACTTTTTTTGTTTGTTAGTGTTAGTATGTGTTTGTGTGTGTGCGACGTGTGTGTGTGCGCCCGCGCAATAATATGTACTTTGCGTATGTCTGTGTAATTTGTGTATGTGTGTGTCTTCCATTGCGACTGAGCAGCCCAAGGCTGCTCACCCCTGAGATGGGAAAGGACCTAGAAAAGGTGGTCCAAAAATTGTCTGCTCCCCATACTCCGGACGGGAAGCTGCAACCGTCGGCGCATCCCCCCTTGCGGTCGAAAAATCGAAGTGAAAATAAGCTATATTTGCTTCGTGGAACGGTCGCACACTGCTGGACCTGGCCGAAACCCCTGACAGGCCCCACCGCAGGACAGCACTGGTGGCCCTGGAGCTCGCAAGATATAACATTGACATAGCAGCTCTCAGTGAGACCAAACTAAACGGAGAGGACATAGTCCCTGTCAGAGGTTGGTGCTAGGTACACCTTCTTATGGAAGGGGGCTTTGCTGTGAAGTCTAAACTGCTACAGCCTATTCTGGAATCCCCCATCGGCATCAATGAAAGACTGATGACATGGTGCATTCCCCTGGCAAAGGAACCCTTTGCCACCCTCATCAGTGCATATGCACCAATTCTTTATGGTGAGCATGACATCAAAGAGGATTCCTACAGAGCTCTTGATGCCATCTTACAGAAAGCCCCCGGGACGGACAGGCTCATACTCATGGAAGATTCCACTGCTAGCGTGGGCACGGAGCACCTGGTATGGTGTAAAGTCATTGGCCAACATGGAGTGGGGAAAATGAATCACAACAGGTTCAGACTCCTCTCCCTCTGTGCAGTGAACCAGCTGGACATTACCTACACACCATCTTCAATGAAGAAGAACTGGCTTAAGACCACTTGGCGGCACCCCGCTCAAAACATTGGCATCTCCTTGACTACGTGAATGCCCGTCAAAAGGACAGAAAAGATGTCCTCACCACCCGTGCCATGAGTGGAGCTGAGGACTGGACTGACCACCTCATGGTCACATCCAAACTACCCATGAGCATTCAACCCCGTGGCCAGCTCCAAACAAGAAGCTCATCCGAACAGCCCCACCACCAAAGACAACCTTCGAAGGCTCCTTGCTGAAACCTCGATAAGATACCGGAGGAATCAGCCGACTCGCCAGCTCTGCGCCAGGCTATTCAAAGCGCAGCCTCAGAGGCGCTCGGTTTGTTAAGGAAACGTCACCAGGACCAGTTTGACTGTAACTCAGCTGAGATACAGTCACTCCTAAAAACCAAGCATTAGGACCACAAAGCTGTCCTGTCCTGCCATGGATCTTCCACCCTTAAAGCCACCTTTACTACTGCAAATACAGCAACCTAGCGACCCCTACGGACTATTGAGGACACTTGGTGGATGCAAAGAGAGATGGTCAAAACACTCGATCCCAGGTACGCGTTTCCTGCCCGCACACATTTCAGCCAAATTGAGATGCCAAAATTATACAGCAAGGTCCGTGAGCAAGTGAAGAAATAAATCCATACTATTAAATATTTGTGTTTTTCAGAGATGGAAGTGACTTGAGAAAAGATTTAGCATTTTTTCTATGCAGTTTTTCTGCCTAACCAGTATTGTACCCCTTCAGAAGCATTAGAAGATAAAATTAACATACAGTGATATAATACCGTTACCGTCTATGCCTCGAATCAGACCGTGAAATACATTATAGTCCATATCGTACAGCCCTACGCAGAATATCTCTCCTCTCCATTGCAGGGTAAGTCCTGGCCAAAATCAGACTCGACAGATTGTTTGAGCAAATCTCAGAAGCTGTGCTTCTGGAAACACACTGTGATTTCCGGAAGACCAGATCCACGACGGACATGTTTTTTGTCTTGAGGCAGCTGCTGGAGAAGAGCCGAGAACATCACAAAGACCTTGACACCATCAACCGTGAATTGCTCTGGAAAAACCTCTCCAAACTCGGTGTACTATGTTGGAAAATATTGGAGGCGTCTCAGCCAAACTGATGGAAAATTGGTAGAGAAAGACACGCATCAGCAGGGGGGGAGGGGCATGCTCCGAACACTCAGACAGACATCCCTCTGTAGTTAATGACATCAGTCTATTTCTCAGTTCACTTAGATAATAAGGATACGTATAAGTACGGTTAACTTTAAAGGTCCCATGGCATGCTACTTTATGGATGCTTAATATATAGATATATAGATATTAGTGGGCCACTAACACAGTATTTGAAGACGTCGCACATTGAGCTTACCCCAAACGCGCCGTTTTGGTGTCTGTAGCTTTAATGCAAATGAGGAGGAGAGAGGCGGGTCGCCCTTTCGATACATACAGTGGATGTATCGCAATGGCTAGGCTCACACAGCCTTTGGCCATGATCTGTAAATGTTCTAGAACACTCTGGGTGCTCCGGCGGGAGTCCTGGAGCTCTATATATGTTAGTATGACGCGTTGTTTTTAGTAATTTAAGTAATTTAAGTGTGTTTTTGTAAACTTTTAACTCTTTTATAAACTATTTATATGTGTAGATCTATATATATATATATTATATGGATAGGGAGAAACTGCTTTCACTCCAAACAATGGGACGTAACGGCTTTTTCCGTCGGTAGTGTCACCGCCGTTTGTCTGGCGCTGGAACAGCAGATGATACGAAGGATGGACGGAGAGTCAGTCAACCTATTGGAACCCAATACGGGGATGGCAATTTATACCCTTTATGGGGATCCGCAATTTAAATACAAGGATAGATCGTAATAATATAATTAGCACAAATCTATATCTATATATATATATAGTGATATATATCAAATTGTGTGAGTGTTTAAATATGGTCGCTAGTGTTTACATATGGTCGATAGTGTTTAAATATGGTCGATAGTGTTTAAATGTGGTCGATAGTGTTTAAATGTGGGCGATAGGGTTTAAATGTGGTCGATAGTGTTTAAATGTGGGCGATAGGGTTTAAATGTGGTCGATAGTGTTTGAATGTGGTCGATAGCGTGTAAATATGGTTGATAGTGTTTAAATATGGTCGATAGTGTTTGAATGTGGTCGATAGTGTTTAAATGTGGTCGATAGTGTTTAAATATGGTTGATAGTGTTTAAATATGGTCTATAGTGTTTAAATGTGGTCGATAGTGTTTGAATGTGGTCGATAGTGTTTAAATATGGTTGATAGGGTTTAAATGTGGTCGATAGGGTTTAAATGTGGTCGATAGGGTTTGAATGTGGTCGATAGTGTTTAAATATGGTCGATAGTTTAAATGTGGTCGATAGTGTTTGAATATGGTCGATAGGGTTTAAATGTGGTTGATAGGGTTTAAATGTGGTCGAGAGGGGTTTACATGTTTAAATGTGGTTGATAGGGTTTACATGTTTAAATGTGGTCGATAGTGTTTAAATATGGTCGCTAGTGTTTACATGTGGTCGATAGTGTTTAAATGTGGTCGATAGTGTGTAAATGTGGGCGAGAGTGTTTGAATGTGGTCGAAAGTGTTTAAATGTGGTCGATAGGGTTTACATGTGGTCCATAGTGTTTAAATGTGGTCCATAGTGTTTAAATGTGGGTGATAGTGTTTAAATGTGGGCGATAGTGTTTACATGTGGTCGATAGGGTTTACATGTGGTCCATAGTGTTTAAATATGGTCGATAGTGTTTAAATGTGGTCGATAGTGTTTACATGTGGTCGATATTGTTTAAATGTGATAGACAGTGTTTAAATATGGTCGATAGTGTTTAAATATGTTCTTTTCCCTCACTCTCCACCTCATCCCTAACTCTCCACCTCAAGCTGGTGTGTAGTGAGCGTTCTGGCGCCAATTGGCTGCCGTGCATCACCCAAGTGGGTGCTACATATTGGTGGTGGTTAGTGAGGTCCCCCCTTCACTTTAGGCGTCTTTGAGTGTTATTAATTATTATTATTCTTCATGTTTAACCTCTGTTTTCCTTTTATTCCTAGTCTGTTTTACATAGTTTTGAATGATGACTATATGCTCTGTAAGGTGACCTTGGGTGTCTTAAAAGGCGCCTCTAAATTAAATGTATTATTATTATTATTATAATATCTAAATAGCATCATATTATACATAGATAGCTATATCATGTAATACGTATATATTATCACAGCCAAAAGCTGTGTGAGCCTCCAGACAATAGTACACTGTTGTGGCCCGGTTTCGCAGACAAGGCTTATATCAAGCCAGGAGTAGGCCTAAGTCAGACCAGTAAAGCTAGGTCATGTAAGTGGCTTTCATGAGCGTGGCTTACATTTGTTTTAGTTAGTCCCAGACTGTGGAGTCCTGGAGTAAGCTTAAACGAGAACACCTGGGTCAAGCCTCATTAGCCTAAGTGGGAGCACAGCCTGTTAGCCTATTGGTGCTCATAAAAACCTGGAATGGAATTGAGGAGAGCTTTGCTGGAGGGAATTTTGACACCAAACATGGCTGAAGCTAAAAGAACACACTCAAAGAACTATACTGAGTATGAAAAAACTCTACTTAAACAAATTGTGGGAAATCATGCTGTTATTGAAAGTAAAGGCCATAGTGCAGCTATTGAACAAAGGAAGAGGAGTGCTTGGGCTGCCATTTGCAGTGAATTCAATGCAAATGAAAATGTAACCACAAGAGCGTTACAGCAACTGCAGGTGAGACATGTCTATTATGATCTGTATATCACAGATGTCATATCGTTTTGTGACATTGTTTATATTGAATGATATCTGCCTTCAATAGACTCTGTGGAAGAACATCAAATTAGATTTGAAAAAAAGGAATGCAGAGGCCAGAAGAGAGAGATTTACTACTGGTGGTGGACCCCCACCTAGTAAAGACAAGACCGATGAATTGGCTGACTTGTTGACTGGGATAATGGAGGACCAGCAACCTCTGGATGGTATACCAGATGATGACCATTTGGACAGTGGACATGAAGAACGGAGCACAAATGGTAAATATACCATAGAAAGTGAATTAGTTACCTCATTCTGTACATACAGATTATTCCACTGTCTGTGTCTATCTTTATTTTCAATTCATTCTAAGGACCATGTGATGTTTTGTGATGTTTTTTCCCAGAGGAAATCATTCTAACACTGGTGGAAGAGCCAGTGCACAGTAACTGTGCACCCTCCACATCTGGATGGCATCCCGGAGAAAAGATGCTGCCACCACCTTCCAGCAGAGACCAAAAAGGATGTCCATGCATGAAAAGTTAGCCTTTGAATTTCATGAGCAGAAAATGAAATATCTGAAAGAAGAGCATGACATGAAAATGAGAATTCTACAGGTTGAATTGGATATGAAATTAGAAGAGAGAGCTGTTCAAAGAAAGATGCATGAGAGAATGTCATGAAATACGTTGTGAAAATAACATTATTCTCACTTGACAAGAGTGTGAGTGTTGTAGTCACCACAACCTACATTTTAGAACAGCCTTGGTTAAGTATCTCATTTAATTTTTCAGCACACTATTTATATATGTTGTACACAACAAACACTACTAAGGCAAAAACAAGCCATAATCAATACATTCCATGGTTAAATGTATCTTTTTTCTAACTGAAGTGCTGCAATGTGAAAGCAGCTCTGAGCGCAAGTCCTCCTTGGTTATTTCCTGCCACGGGCATGGGCACATCTGGATCATTCTGCTCTTCCATTGGAGGGTCAGGACAATTATGCTGCTTCAGGTAGTTGTGCAGCATAGCTGTAGCAATGATCACCTTGCAGCATCTTCTTGGCTCAAAACGAAGTGTATTGCGTAAAGACTGGAATCGATTCTTCCACACTCCAAACATACACTCGACCATCCCTCTGGTGCGAATATGAGCTCTGTTGTATCTTTGCTGCTCAGTAGTTGTGGGATGTGGCCAAGGTGTGAATAAATAGGAACTCTGAGCATATCCACTGTCACCAAGTAGTAGTCCACTATGTTGCCCTCTCTCAAACTGAGCACACAATGAAGAGTTGTGAAAAATCCTTGAATCATGTGTTGCTCCTTTCCAACGGGCAACAATGTTTGAAAACTCTAAATTGGGAGTGCATACAGCCTGAACATTGATGGAAAACCAGTTCTTACGGTTCCTGTACTACTCAGCATCAGGGGTTGATGGACACTTGATTTCAACATGACATCCATCTATACAGCCAATCACTCCCGGGAAGTTCCCATATTCATAGAATCGCACTTTATAGTTGGCTTGCTCAGCAGCATCAGGGAACTTAATGTACAGATTTCTCAGTTCACAAATGGCACTGCAGACATTGTGAACTATTCTACACACTGTTGCTTCACTGACACCACACAAATCACCAGTCTCACGATGAAAGGTTCCTGATGCCAAGAATCTCAAAGTGATCAGAACTTGGAGAGAACTGGGTACAGGCCTTCCTCTTTGAGACATGGAGGAAAGTCTAGGCTCAAGCAAAGTAATGATCTCCAGTACATCTTCTTTTTACATACGGAAGCGGTCTCGGAAAGTTATTTCATCAAACTGATTCAATGGACTACTCCTATCCACAAGTATTTGTCTGGCTGGCCTCTGTAGCAAATATTGGTCTTCATTAGATATTCCAAATACTCCATGCTCCCAAACCATCTGTGCTCCCTTTCACAGACAGTACTAAGCTTAAATTAAACCTGCCTCTTTGCAGGATTAATATAAACTTCAATTTAGTCCTAGAGTAGCTCTAATCTACCCTCTTGCAATTGGCTTTGTTTAATCCAGAACAGACTAAATCTATGACTATGTTAAATTAAGTCTGTGCAAGTGACTTAAAGTTAAGACAGCTCAAACAGCATTTTAGTCTGGGACTAGGCTTAAGCCTTGTCTGTGAAACCGGGCCTGTAAAACCTAACAGTACATCTTACTAAAAGAACTAAGCAGACGTAACTTAAATCTCAAAAATCGTTGGGGTTACTCATTCACCTGAATGAACAGAACTTAAGAATCAATAATTGATGCAATAACTCTTTTGTTTTGAGTGCTGCTCAAATATGGAACATTTTAAGTCTAACTTATTTATTCCAGTGTGTTCCATTGACTTATTTAACTTAAGTGTAGCTATATCATTTTCATTAGACTATATAAGCTACACTTTGTGTAATTAGTTTTTATTGCTATCTCTATTATTTATAATTATTTCTGATGATTATGCAATGCCCAATTAAAACAAATAATTACTGTGACATAATTTCAATGATCACAGTGTAAAGATTTAAAGTTAATCACAGAATATTGGCATAAATAAATAAGCTTATGACACACATTTTCGTTCAACTTTTTTTGATTGTGTCTCAAACAGCTTGTGTGTCTTTTAACAGGCGCTAGCTCTTTATATTTGGGAAACCCATTTATCAAAAAACGGCTGAATCCGAATACTCATACTTGATTACTATATAGTATGCATTTTGTAGTACGCCAAAAAATATAGCGCGTCCGAATGCTCAGTACGCATTGTGTAGTACGGAAGAAGTTTCCGAATGCGTGCTACCGCCAAAGTAAACCACGGAGTTCACTACGCTATCCCACAATGCAACCGGAGTCTGGTAACGAACGAAGAAGAGATGGCTGACCCGACACCAACAGAAAGACGTCGTAGAAAGCGGCGAAAAAAAGAGACATTAAAAAGAGTAAAATAGTAATTAAGTAAAAAGAGACATTTTTAATTTAATAGCAACGATGACGAGACGGAAAACAGGTAACTTATCAAGGTAATTTTGCCGGCATCCGAGGGGAGATACCTCATCTCCAAACATCCGGTGGAGTTTCGGCGATGTTCGGAAGCGTTCAGAGGCGTTCTACGCATAGCTGTAGACCGTACTACACTGTCAAGTGTAGTACCGTCAAGTAGTAGACACTGAACAGAAATAGTATGTACGAAGTATTCGGATTCACCTGCCAGTTCATGTTGTGGTCATTGCGCAGATGCGCACGGTGATTGCAACTAGCCCTCTGTTTTTGGTTGGGAAACCCCGTTTACTGGCTATTTTTTGAGCAGTGAACTTCGTTTCAACTCGTGGTCTTCTCTTCACTCGCACAGCGACGACGGATCAGACTATTTTTGGACATATTTTCATCGTTAGCATCAACTCCGGGACAGCGGACACTTGCTTTTTCGCCCACTTTTTCGCCGACAAACTTTCGACACATTACCCAGCCGGCGAGCAGTTTTATTGTCTACTTGAGGTAATGTTGCTCGGTTGTGCTTTACCTTGCATGTAGTATGATAGTGTTAGCAACTGCTGCTAGGTTGCAAGCTCTATTAAAAACTTTAGTTATTCGAAAGAAAACACAATTTTTAATAACTGCATGCCTTGTTAACTAACCAAGGGTGAGTTTTATGTGTGTTTTATTCTTTACTAAGTCACAGTTACCATCGTAAACGTCCGTATTTTTTCGAGGTTTTTTTAGCGCCTAAAATCACGTCTTCAGCTCTACGTCTTTTGGGCATGTTTTCGTCAAAGTCGGGTTGTATTAGCCTAGCAATTGATCCGTTTTTGTGGCGTTTTTACCCTACACCAGTTTTGCCAGGAACATATAATGTGGAAATGTAAATTGTGCGTTCTATTTCATTCTTACTGACCGCCAGAGGCAGTGCTTAACACTGGATGTTATCCATCGCGCATGCGCAGGTCGAGTATTTAATATCAACAAAGTCACACGTGACCGGGGATGACGTCGGGCCGCCCGTCTATATAAGCCCACGTCACTCTCCAAGATGTCCCCTTGTATCTTCTCGCAGTAGCGAATACAGGTTTAGAGTAAGAGATAAGCTTGAATAAAAGCAATATAAGCCGGTGACTCTTTGCTGGTAGCCCTGCAACCGCATGGTTGGAGCCACAAATTCGTCCTCCAAGGGCTGCGATTAGTCACGCACGGCTATGTTTTGAACGCCGCATACCGGTGTTTTCGCCGGTGAGCTCGGCTCACGCTAGACTAACACAGCGTCTTCATCAGCTGTAGCGAAGGCTGCTAAGGTAAGTATTCTCTCTGTGTTAGCTTTAAAGTTAAGTAAGATAAGGGGATCCTGTTTTCGGCACCCGCTTAAGCTTACGTTTTGTTTTGTTTGCCTCGCTGCATCGGAGATTGCCATTACCGGCGTCTGCTGCCTTTTGTGGCAACTTTCGTTTAAGTTAATTAAAGGCTCCCAGACGAGTATTTTCGCTCGTTAGAGCGTGTACTCCCTTATTTGGAATTAAAGAGCAGAAGCTCCCCATTACGGTTGAGGCTAATGGGTAAATAAGAAAAATTTATTAATTTTTAAAAAAAAAAACAGAACTCTGTTTTAGTTTGAGTTTCTTATGTTGAGCAGTTTGCTGCACTTTTGTTAAATTATTACTGTTGGGTGCTTTCGCCCATTAGTAACTACTTTACTCTGGGAAAATAAAATTTTTTGATAGCTTATTTCCCCCAACATGTTAGGCTCACATGGTTGCCGCACTTGCATGGCTCCACTGCTAGCCTTAGATGGACATGATGAATGCCCCGCATGCCTCGGTGTGGTCCACCTGAGAGAGGGGCTGTCCGACAATCAGTGTATGAATTGCAGTTTCATGCCACATGGGCTGAAAGTGGCAAGACTAGCCGAGGTGGAAGGACCTCAGGTTGAAGGTGAGCTTCCCCCGCCTGGAAGAGAACCAGTGGTACGAGTACGCTCCCCACCCAGGGCTGCCCCGCCCAGGAAGAAGGCTAGGAAGGCTGACGGTTATGCTGCCAAAGTGGACAAGCTAGTGTCAGAGTTTGCTGAGATTAAGAGTTTGCTCTTTAACCTTCAGCCAGTCGGGTTGGCGTCAATCTCTCAGGCTGAGGCTCCAACTACACCAGAATGGGACGGAGATGCTCTGTCTACGAGGGCTTCCTGTAGCCAGTTCTATGAAGACAGGCCGGGACAGGGCGAGGTAGAGGCTTCTACCCAGGCTTCTGAAGGCGGCTCCCAACATGTAGGGAGTGGGTCTAGGGCAGGCTCAGAAGCTTCCCCGGCCACGGTTAAGCCAGTAGTCCGAATGGCACTGGCACGCTTAGGGTTGGATGAGGCTCCAGCAGATATCGCTCCAGCTAGTGCATTCTTTAGGTGTGTCCCGCCACACGATACTTTTTCTGTGCCTCCCTCCCAGCCATATATTGAGGAGCTTGAAAGATGCTGGCCAGACCCCAGATCTCTATCTCATCACACCAGTGACAGCAGGGCCTTGGCTTCAATGCAGAATGCCAGCAAGCATGGACTTGACCGAATGCCAGCCGTAGAGCCGACCATTGCATCCCTCATTGTGGCACCAGAGGAGGTGTTGAGGCCAAATGCTCGCTGTCCCAGGCCACAGTGTCGCATCACTGATGACCTGTTAACAAAGTGCTATGACACAGCGGCACGTATGGGCCGTATCGGGAACTCCTTGTCCCATTTGATATTGGCCCTGTCTCAGTCCTTGCAATCATCCAGTGCAGATGCTTCAGCGCAGAGTCTAAGTGACACGTCTTTGCAGGCATTTGCCTTCATGACCAGAGAGCTTGGTAGGCTGATGCCGTCGCTTACGCTGGCTCGCCGCCAGGTATGGCTGGCCCAGTCCCCATTATCAGAGCCATGCCGGAGGACCCTCCGCACTCTCCCCGTAGTTCCGGGAGAGCTGTTTGGCCCAGCAGCACAACAGGCCTTGGATCGTGGCATCCAGGCTAACCAGACACGGCAGCAGTTTGCTAGCCTTCGGGGAGCTGCATCCCTACCGAGGCAGCAGCCTCCACAAGGTTATGGCACCAACCGTCCTCTGCCGCTAGCACGTCCTAGTGGTTATTCTCCTGAGCGACCCTATCAACCCCCTTGCGCTCCCACAAGGCCAGCACCACAGGCACAGAGGGGTCGGGGGTCGGGGTTTCCCCCCCTCCAGGCCCCCAAGAGGGCGAGGGGGCAGGTACTGACGGCTCATGGCCGGGCGTCGGGCGCTTCACCCAGCAGCACCTAATCTGCTGGGGAAGTTGCACTACAGACCCTTGGGTGGTGACCACGCTTTCCCAAGGGTACAATCTCCAATTCCGACGCCGGCCCCCAGTTTTCAGGGGGATCAGACTGACTACAGTCAGCGATCCCACAAGGCGACAGGCCCTCAGCCAGGAGGTATCCACCCTCCTGGAGAAGAAGGCCATCGAGATCGTAGATCCTCAGACACAGCAAGGTGGGTTTTACTCAGTGTATTTTTTCGTTCCAAAAAAAGAGGGTGGGTTTCGCCCTATACTGGACTTACGAGGGCTGAACAGTTTTCTGAAAGTATTGCCCTTTCACATGCTAAAGACAGCGGAAGTGCTCCAGGCCGTCGCACGGCAAAGCTGGTTCACATCAATAGATCTAAAGGATGCATATTTTCACGTTCCGATAGCACCACATCACAGGCCATGTGATGTATTCGAAGGGCGGGCCTACCAGTACAGGGTCCTCCCATTCGGGTTATCCCTAGCCCCACGGATCTTCACAAGGTGCATGCGGGCAGCGCTCGCATCGATGCAAGCCACCGGAATACAAATCCTCCCTTATCTGGACGATTGGCTTATTTGCGCTCCAACCCGGCAACAGGCAGAGCAGGACACCACAGCCCTCCTAGGCCATGTGGAAAGGTTGGGTCTTACAGTCAACTACGGCAAAAGTTGTCTAATACCCAGCCAACAGGGACTGTTCCTTGGCATAACCCTGGACTCCGTCCAAATGCTTGCCTTCCCGTCTCCACGGCGGGTAGAGGCCATACTCCAGATCCTCCTGCATTTTCGGGAGAACAGGAGGGTAAGGTACAGCCTTTTTCTCAGGCTGTTGGGAATGTTGACGTCAGTAACGTCAATAGTGCCACTGGGCCTCCTTCACTTGCGGCCGTTCCAAGTTTGGACCAATGGCCTCCACTTAGATCCAAGGTTGCACGGATCCAGGAAGGTCAGGGTGTCCAGTCAATGCCTCCTGGCATTACAACCCTGGAGACGCAGGGCATATCTTGCCAAAGGTGTCGCACTAGGTTCGATCCCCTCACGCCGCGAAGTGGTGGTGACCGATGCTTCGCTCTCTGGCTGGGGGGCAGTGTGGCAGCACAGGGCAGTGAGAGGGCTCTGGAGTGCGCCGCACAGGACACAGCACATAAATGTGCTTGAGCTCCGTGCTATTTATTTAGCGCTCCACCAATTCCTGCCATATTTGAGGGGCAGACATGTTCTGGTACGATGCGACAATAAGTCAGCTGTCTACAATGTGAACCACCAAGGGGGCACAAGGTCGGCTCAGTCATTACAGGTTGCACAGCAACTTCTTGTATGGGCTCTCCCTTACTTTTCCAGCCTCAGGGCTATTACCTTCAAGGGCCACAGAATACGGTGGCAGACTTTCTTTCACGCCAGAAACCTCCGTCGGGGGAGTGGCGACTCCACCCAGAGGTAGTAGAGGCAATTTGGAGCAAATACGGCACAGCAGAGGTAGACCTGTTTGCTTCAGAGTCCACAACACATTGCCCTCTCTGGTTCTCTCTGTCAGAGACGAGTCCGATGGGACAGGATGCCTTGGCACATCCATGGCCACGTCAACTCCTTTATGCCTTCCCGCCATTTCCACTGATAGGGTTAACTAGGGTTAAGTAATGTACAGGCTGCTAGACGGAGATCCATGGTGCCTGCCGAAGAGGCGGGACCTGCTCTCACAGCTGGGGGGCCACATCTGGCACCCCAGACCAGAGTGCCTGCAGCTATGGGTCCTTGAGGGGCCTGATCCACTTATAATGCAGGGCTCCAGACTAACTTTTCCCTCCACCAGGGCACTTTATGCTAACAGGTGGAAGATATTTGCAAAGTGGTGTGAGGTACAGAAAGAGGTACCGGAGTGTTCCTCAGTGTCAATGATACTGCGTTTTTTGCAGTCCTTACTGGAAAGGAAGCTATCTGCTTCCACTTTAAGAGTCTATGTGGCTGCCATTTCATCCAGGCACATTAAGGTTGATAGCCGGACGGTGGGGTCTCATTCTTTGGTGACCCGATTTCTTAAAGGAGCCCAGCGGAGGAACCCCCCACGGGCTGTCAAGGTTCCCTCATGGGACCTACCTCTGGTACTGGGGGCCCTCCGTCTCCCCCCGTTTGAGCCCCTGGACCAGGCGCCACTGAAATGGCTGTCGGCGAAGGTGGCCTTTCTTCTGGCGATCGTGTCAGCCAAGCGTGTGAGCGAGCTTCATGCGTTGTCAGTGAGTGAAGAGTGTATACGCTGGAACTCAGATGGCACAGGGGTGGCACTGTGGCCTAACCCATCTTTTTTTCCAAAGAGGCTGTCTTCGGCCCACTATAATCAGGTCATAGAGCTAGCAGCTTATGGCCCCTCACACCCACCGGATGAGGAAGCTAGTTCAGAAGAACTACTCTGCCCGGTGAGAGCCTTGAGATGTTACATACAGGAAACTGCTGGTTTTCGCCAGTCTGATGGCCTGTTTGTCTGCTACGGGGGCCCGAGGAAGGGGCAAGCGCTGTCCAGACAGAGGCTTTCGAAGTGGGTGGTGGAGGTAATTGAGGAGGCATACAAGTCAAGAGGACTGCCTTTGCCTCTGAAGATCAGAGGCCATTCCACCAGGAGTGTCTCCACCTCCTGGGCAGCACTACGAGGAGTGCCTCTAGGTGAGATTTGTGCCGCGGCCTCCTGGGCTTCAGCGTGCACCTTTGCCCGATTTTACAGGGTCAATGTAGCTGCTCACCACGCAGTGGCTGCAGCTGTTATTCAGGAACCCTCAGTCCCTTCCTAATAGGTGGGTACAGGATTCCTCGTGACTACGTTGGTAATAGTCATCCAGTGTTAAGCACTGCCTCTGGCGGTCAGTAAGATTGAAATAGAACGAGAGTTACGTATGTAACTACGGTTCTATGAATTCTGGATGACCGCCAGAGTTCTCTGTCACTCGGAATCTTGCGAGAAGATTCTGAAGGGACATCTTGGAGAGTGACGTGGGCTTATATAGACGGGCGGCCCGACGTCATCCCCGGTCACGTGTGACTTTGTTGATATTAAATACTCGACCTGCACAAGCGCGATGGATAACATCCAGTGTTAAGCACTGCCTCTGGCGGTCATCCAGAATTCATAGAACCGTAGTTACATACGTAACTCTCGTTTTTTCTAGTAACTTAAAAATACAGTTACTGAGACATTACAGACTTTACCATGGTCAGTATTCAACAGTTTCACCTTTACCATGCCTCTACAACAGCTGCATGTGTACATTTAGTACTTTTAATTCATTAAAGGTACATTTGTCAAGAATACATGCAGGGAAAAGAAAGGTAGATGGTGACACGACTGGTTTGATTGTAAAAAGGGCATTTCATTGCCCTGTTTGTGATTTTGAACAGCCATTTGCTGAGAGAGAAATGTTTATACATCTCCGGGGGCATTTAAGGAAAAAAGAAACCGTTCCCTGTCCATTCAGGGCCTGCACGTTTAAAACAAATGTGTACTCCACGTTCAATGCACACAGATGCAGAGAACATCAAAATACTCGTGACTATGATGACATTATAGTGCAAAATTATGTAAAAGTCTGTTAGGGTAGCGTTAGCTGCTGGACCCAAGAGCAGAACACAGAGACCGGACAGGAGTTGGAGTGACGGTGAACAGGTTTATTTGGATCAACTAGGAGTGAAGCAGGAGGTTGGTTGGAGTGGGGCGTATCGGGCTGGAGGGAGTGAAGACAGCAGGCTGGAGGTGACAATCCAAAAACTATAGGTGAGAGAAAACAAGGTGAGGCACGAGAATTCCACAAGAGAGAAAAACAAGAGAGATACACTGGAGCCAGGAACGAGTAACTACCACGGAAACACGAAGTACGATCTGGCGATGACTGCAGGGAAACCAGGTGTATTTGTAGGGGAGTTGATGAGACGATGCAGGCCAGGTGTGAGCAGTTGAGTGGCAGGCAAGGCAGAGACAGACAGGGGGCGTGGCCAACACAGGGGCAGAGTACACAGCACCACAACAGTGGCCATGACAGGACCTCCCCCTCAACGGACGCCTCTTGGCGGCCTAGGCTTCTCAGGGTGAGCCAGATGAAAATCCCGAACGAGAGAGGGGTCGAGAATGAGTCCCCGCGAAATCCAGCTCCTCTCCTCGGGCCCATATCCCTCCCAATCAGCAAGGTATTGGAAACCCCTACCCCGGCGACGTACGTCCAGTAACCGCCGGACGGTGAAAGCTGGGTGGTCATCAATCAAACGGGGAGGAGGGGGGGGAGCGGCTGGGGGGCAGAGAGGGCTGGTGGAGACTGGTTTTATCAGAGAGACATGAAAAGTGGGGTGAACACGCATAGCCCGAGGCAGCTTAAGCCTTACGGCAGACGGATTGATGATGGCATCAATAGGGAAGGGGTCCACAAAGCGAGGGGTTAGTTTTTTCGAACCAGTCTGAAGAGGGAGGTCCCTTGAGGAAAGCCACACCTGCTGACCCACTCGATAAGCAGGAGCGGGAACTCTGCGACGGTCGGCGATTCGCCGGTTCTGCTCAGCAGAGCGAAGCAGTGCGGCACGCGCGTCCCTCCACACCCTGCGGCAACGGCGGAGATGGTGCTGAACCGAGGGAACAGAGATGTCCTCCTCCTGAGCGGGGAACAAGTGCGGCAGATAGCCCAGGGAGCACTCAAAAGGGGACATGCCAGTAGCTGCACTGGGCAATGAGTTGTGCGCGTACTCAATCCAAGAGAGGTGTTCGCTCCATGCAGATGGGTTGCGCGCAACCACACAGCGCAGCGCGGTTCCCAGGTCCTGGTTCGCTCTCTCTGCCTGCCCATTCGTCTGTGGATGGAAACCGGAAGACAGGCTGACTGAGGCCCCCAACGCCTGACAGAAGGCCTTCCAGACCTGAGAAATGAATTGGGGACCACGGACAGAGACAAGGTCGGCAGGGATACCGTGGAGGCGAACAACATGTTGTACAAGCAGCTGGGCGGTCTCAGAGGCAGTCGGGAGCTTGGGGAGGGCAATAAAGTGAGCAGCCTTGGAAAACCGGTCTACGACAGTGAGAATGACAGTGTGGCCATTAGAGGGGGGAAGACCGGTTACAAAATCAAGGCCAATGTGGGACCAGGGCCGACCCGGGATAGGGAGGGGACGTAGCAGGCCAGCAGCGGGTTGGTGGGAGGACTTGGCACGAGCACACACCGTGCAGGCATGGACGAACGACCGTGTGTCGGCGTCCATTGTTTGCCACCAAAAGTGCCGCTTCAGGAGGGACAGGGTGCGATTCACGCCAGGGTGACAGGCAAAGTGAGACGTATGACACCACAGCAGAACTTGGGAGCGAGCAGAGGTAGGGACAAAAAGGCGATTTGGGGGGCCGTTACCCGGATCCGGTTCAGAAGTTTGGGCCCTCCGGACAAGGGACTCAATCTCCCAGGTGACAGCCGCCACCTTGAGGCAGGAGGAAGAGAGGATGGTGTCTGGTGGAGCCGGCGAGTTATCAGAGAAAAACTGACGAGAGAGGGCATCCGGCTTGATGTTCTGGGATCCCGGACGGTAGGTGAGGACGAAGTTGAACCGCCCAAAAAACAGGGACCACCGGGCCTGGCGGGAGTTTAGGCGTTTTGCTGTCTGTAGGTAAGACAGATTCTTGTGGTCGGTCCAAACCACAAACGGCAGTTCCGCCCCCTCCAGCCAGTGCCGCCACTCCTCCAATGCCAGCTTCACAGCAAGCAGCTCTCTGTTGCCAATGTCATAGTTGCGCTCAGCAGGTGATAGCCGGCGAGAGAAGAAGGCGCAGGGATGAATCCTCTCATCAACAGGAGCACGTTGGGACAGAACGGCCCCCACTCCAGTGTCAGAGGCATCGACTTCCACGATGAACTGCCTGGAGGTGTCAGGTTGGATGAGAATAGGAGCGGATGAGAATAGTCCTTTGAGCCTCGAAAAGGCAACATCCGCCTCTGGTGTCCAGGCATATGGGATTGCGGGAGAGGTGAGGCGAGTGAGAGGAGCTGCAACCCTGCTGTAGTCGCGGATGAACCTCCGGTAGAAATTGGCGAAACCGAGAAACTGCTGAAGCTTCTTGCGTGTCCCGGGAACGGTCCAGTCTGCCGCCGCCTTGATCTTCTCTGGGCAGGTCCGCACCTGCCCGCTCTCAATGATGTAACCGAGGAAGGAAACAGAGGTTGCACTGAACTCGCATTTCTCAGCCTTTACATAGAGCTTATTCTCCAGCAACCGCTGGAGAACTTGCCTCACATGATGGACGTGTTCCTCCTTGTTGCGGGAAAAAATGAGGATGTCGTCTATATAGACGAAGACGGAGCGGTTGAGGAAGTCCCGGAGGACGTCATTGACCAGGTTCTGGAACACAGCGGGGGCATTCGTTAGACCAAAAGGCATTACAAGGTACTCGAAGTGACCAAGGGGGGTGTTAAAGGCAGTCTTCCACTCATCTCCCTTACGGATACGCAGCAGGTGGTATGCATTGCGTAGGTCCAGTTTAGAAAAGATAGTGGCGCCCTGCAGAGGCTCGAACGCGGAACTGATGAGGGGCAAGGCATACTTGTTTCTAACAGTAATGTTATTGAGACCACGGAAATCAATACAGGGGCGAGGAGACTTATCCTTCTTGGTAACAAAAAAAAAACCTGCACCAACGGGAGAAGACGATGGCCTAATGAGGCCAGAAGAGAGCGAATCCTGAATATACCCCTCCATGGCCTCCCTTTCAGGGCGGGACAAATTGTACAGGCGACTACTGGGCAAAGGGGCACCGGGGAGAAGCTCAATGGCGCAGTCATAGGGACGATGGGGAGGCAGGGAAAGTGCACGACACTTGCTGAACACCTCTCCAATGTCGTGATATTCAGGGGGGACTAAGGACAGGTCGGGGGGTTCCTTGGAAGAGTGGACACCCCCCTCTACTGGGAACAGGGCAGATTTTAAGCAGGTCGAATGACAAAAATCACTCCAACTCACCACCTTGCCAGCAGACCAGTCGAACTGGGGATTGTGCTGCTTGAGCCAGGGGTGACCAAGGACCAGGGGAGTCTGAGGGGACAGGATAACAAAAAACTGAAGAGTCTCATGGTGGTTTCCCGAAACAATCAATTCCAGGGGCTTCGTTCGGTGAGTAATGCGGGCAAGGTGTTGGCCGTCCAAGGCATTTGCGTCTAAGGGAGAGGGGAGCTGTTCCAACGCAATGCCAACTCGGGAAGCAAACCCCGAATCAATAAAATTCTCATCAGCCCCAGAATCCACCATGGCGGACACCGAAAGGGGGTTGCCGAAGAACAGGAGAGTAGCATCCAGCAGGGTGCGTGAACCGTTGGGGACTGGGAAGGACGAGGTGTGACTCAGCAGGGCCCCAATGTTCACTGCTGAGCCTCGTCTTTTGGCAGCGAGGGGCAGGCGGAGATGGAATGTCCGGGCAGTGCACAATACAAACAAACTCCGGTCCTTATCCGTTGGAGGCGCTGTGCCTGGGTCAGTCGGGTGCGCCCCAGCTGCATGGGTTCCCCTTCAGATGCTGCTCGTGGCACAGGTTGGGGGAGAGCAGCTCTCGGTAGGTGTGGAAAAGAGGGACCAGAGAATGCTGAAGACATGGGGCGGCTAGTCCTCTCCCTACGCCGCTCACGGAGGCGGTTATCCAGCCGGATGGAGAGGGAGATTACTTCCTCAAGGCTGTCTGCCTCATCCCTGGTAGCTTGCTCATCCTTAATTGGCTCATTAAGACAGGAAAGAAAAAGACCTTGTAGTGACTGGTCGTTCCAGCCCGAGTTGGCTGCTATTGTCCTAAACTCCACGGAAAATTCGGCTACACTGCGGGAGCCCTGTCGTAGGGAAATAAGCCGCTTGGCGGCGTCCCCTCCCTCGACTGGGTGGTCGAAAACCCTCCTCATCTCAGAAACAAATAAATCAAAATTATCACTAGCTTGGGATCCACTGTCCCACAATGCAGATGCCCACGCTAGAGCATTTCCTTTGAGCAAACCAAAAACAAAAGCTATTCTTGACCTATCAGTTGGGTAGGTAAGAGGTTGCTGATCAAAAACTAAGGAACACTGGATTAAAAACGCCCTACATGTCCCCATGTCCCCAGCATAGCGCTCAGGAGCAGGAATGAAAGGCTCACGGGCCTGTGACGGCTGAGCCAGGGGAGCAGGAACAGGGGGTGGTACCGTTGCCGACGGGGAAGCCGTGGTGTGGGAGATCAGTAAGTCCAGTTGGGCGCCGATCTGCGTGACCCGGGTAGAGAGGTCTTTAAAAGCCTCCATCATTTCCCGGAGAGCTTGGCTGTGTTCCCCAACCCGGGCGCCTTGAGTGGAGAGAGCTTGGCGGAAGGAGTCCATGTCCGCTGGGTCCATTGTTGGCCAGATCGTTCTGTTAGGGTAGCGTTAGCTGCTGGACCCAAGAGCAGAACACAGAGACCGGACAGGAGTTGGAGTGACGGTGAACAGGTTTATTTAGATCAACTAGGAGTGAAGCAGGAGGTTGGTTGGAGTGGGGCGTATCGGGCTGGAGGGAGTGAAGACAGCAGGCTGGAGGTGACGATCCAAAAACTATAGGTGAGAGAAAACAAGGTGAGGCACGAGAATTCCACAAGAGAGAAAAACAAGAGAGATACACTGGAGCCAGGAACGAGTAACTACCACGGAAACACGAAGTACGATCTGGCGATGACTGCAGGGAAACCAGGTGTATTTGTAGGGGAGTTGATGAGACGATGCAGGCCAGGTGTGAGCAGTTGAGTGGCAGGCAAGGCAGAGACAGACAGGGGGCGTGGCCAACACAGGGGCAGAGTACACAGCACCACAACAGTGGCCATGACAAAGTCTCCCAGGATAGTGACATTGAACAGAATCCAGGTGAACTGACAGATGAAAATGAAACTACCCCTGTAGCAGGAGGTAGCAATGAGAAGTTAGCAGAGCAGTTACAATTCAATCTGGCTGCCTTTTTCTTAAAAATGCATACTGTTCTCCATGTGTCACAGAGGGCAACACAGGAAATCATTGAACATGTTGATCAGTTGTTTTTACTGTCAGAACCTGTTGTCAGGGATTCTGTAATAAAAATAATTGAAAAAAATAATTGCCCCTTTACTGACACACTTGTGACTGAGATAGTCCAGGCAGTGTCGGAGAGTAATGTTTTGCATAAGTCAGTTACAGCTGAAGGACCCCTTTCAACTGCCAAAAGGAGGAAAACATATTATGAAGAAAAGTTTCCACTTATTAGGCCTGTCGAATACCTGATTGAGTCGTCACAGCATACCTTTATGTATGTACCTATTCTCAGTACTTTGCAACAGTTGTTAAAAAAAACAGATGTACTTGAGAAAATCAAAGAAACCCCTTCTAAGTTGCCTGGACAGTATTTGTCACACTGTGATGGCTCCTACTGCCAGGAAAAGGCGCTTCTCTCAGATGAGGGTCAGAAATTCTCATTAATTCTTTATGTTGATGATTTTGAAATCGCAAACCCCCTAGGAACATCACGAAAAATACAAAGTATGCGCAGTTTATTGGACATTAGCTAACCTGCCAGCAAAGTACCGTTCAGCTCTCCATTAAATTCAACTTGCCCTTTTGTGCAATTCTAATGATTTGCGGGAATTTGGATTTTCAAAAGTCTTTGCACCCCTCTTAAAGGACCTAAGAACTCTTGAAGAGGTGGGCGTCTATATTGAGGCCTTTGGTGACTGTGTCAAAGGAACAGTCTTCTCAGTTGCAGCTGATAACCTTGCTGCCCATGCGGTAGCTGGCTTCAATGAGAGTTTCAGGTCAACATATTTCTGTCAATTTTGTCTTACTACTTAGACTGAAATGCAAGTATCTGATGCAGTCACTGGTGTTAACCTGAGAACCAAAGATCTGCATGACAGCCTTTTTCAAGAAATTCAGAAAGGTGACGCTGAACATTGTTATGGGGTAAAACGCAGTTGTGTTCTCTCTGACCATCTCAAATATTTCCATCCTCTCACAGGATTTCCACCTGATGTCCTGCATGACCTGTTTGAAGGTGTGGTTCCTGTTGAGTTGGCACATTGTTTGAAAAGTATGATTGCTGAGCTGAATAGAGCAATATTGTTTTTTCCCTATCAACATTCTAATAAGGTTGACCGCCCTCACCCAATTCCTCAAACTTTTGTCAGTCGAGGAACAATTGGTGGGAATGGACATGAGAATCACACTCTCCTAAGGTTGCTCCCTCTTCTCATTGGCTCCAGAGTCCCAGAAGGAGACAAATTCTGGGAGGTCCTAATGGACTTAAAAGATATTGTGGAACTGGCTGTATCTCATAGCTTTACTGACAAAACTATTCAGTACATGGCTTACAAGATTTTAGATCACAGGCAGTTGCTACAAAAAGTCTTGCCCAGTTTAAGATTAAGACCAAAGCACCATTTTATTGAGCATTATCCACATCTCATAAAATGTTTTGGTCCACTGGTGCATCTCTGGACAATGAGATTTGAGGGAAAGCACAAAAAAAAAAAAAAAAAAAAAGCACAAAAGAAAATTATTCGTGACACTAATAACTACAAAAATGTGTTAAAAACTAGCAGAGAGACACCAGAGCATGATGGCTTTCTATTTGTCTTCACCACGTTTTTTTAAGCCTTCAGTACAAACTTCAAAAGTTGAGTCAGTCTATGTCGATTCATTGCCTGTCGATACACGTGTTAATATCCAGCATGACAGACAGCAGCAGTGTTTATCGCACAAAACAGGTAACCATTGAGGGCACAACCTTTGTGACTGGCATGTTTGTTTGCACCGGGACACATGCTGCCTTGCCTGAGTTTAAGGAGATCAGAAGCATATTCCTAATCCAGAATGATATCTTATTTTTACTGAAAGACTATGACACCGAATACACTGAGCATCTGCGCTCGTATCATCTAAAAGATCACACAAGCAAGGGCCATACAGTGAAATCTTTGTTCCAGTTGGCTGACCAAATGCCACAGTTTGCCTACAAAGTCTATGGCAAGCTATTTATAACAACTAAACATTTTATTACAGTCACAGAGTGAGAGCCACATCACCCCAGAGGACATCCTCATCTTCCCCCTGGGACCTAAGGGAGATCTCAGACCCTTTCTATTTCTTTTTATCTATTAACTCTATTCCAACTCTATTCCAGCTCTATTCCATCACCTTGACACCCAGGACAACACATTGTAAGGTAATGTCAGTTTACACGTTCGCTTTTCTCACACACAATGATCGGTTCTCAATATGTAAACCAGTACCAGTGAAATAAATCGTTTGCCATTATGTGAAGATAAAATCAAATCAGTCTCTTGTCTGTAAATTGAGGTAAAAAATGCAGTTAGTTTTTAAGCTTTGCGCAGGACTGTAATGCTACCTTTGCTCAGTCTACAAGTAACAAAATGTAATGTGTTGTCCATGTAGGCAGCTTATAAAAACAAAGAGCAAGGGATCACAGTTGTTTTTTGTGTTTTTTGTTACAGGTTCCTCTTACACAGTGTAAATGGAAGATTCTGACGTCCTCAAACTAAGGGTCGTCCTTGACGATGTCAATGCTGAGAGGCTGATTTTGCCCTCTCGTCCTGAGACTATAAATGCCCTCATATCTGAGGTGAAAAATAAACTGAACCTGTTGTATGAATTCCGGCTTCAGTTTCAAGATCCAGAATTTGACAATGCTTTATGCAATTTAGTAAACATAGTGGACCTGCCATCCAAGGCAACTATTCAAGTAGTAAGACTCATTGAGGCAGATTTGTCCTCTACGAGCACGGATGATACCGTGTTACTGTCTGACAATACTGTTTCACCTGAGCGTCTTTGCCGGTGGCCAGAAGTCTTCATTGTTCCAACATTCTCATATGAGGTGGAGTATTGTCTGAGAGAGGGCAACTCTGTACTTGAGAGAGAAGGGAGAGGTCTCCGATTGACCAGAGATCAAAAACACAACATACTTGATGTCATGTCTGCTGAAATGTACAAGCACAAAGCTTATCCAAGTACATCGCAGATTGGCAAGGCTGCAGAGGCTTTAGTCAGGAAACACCCCTGCCTCAAAGAACATGGTTCCAGAACTGGATGTGAGGGTTGGAAAAACAGCCTTCGCTTTAAGATGGGCAACTACAGGACCAAACTTTGCAGAGCTGGTATAAAAGATGTGGCTGTGAATGGAGGCAAGCGAACCCTAACCCTTTTTTTCTGAGTTGGATAAATACACATCACAGCTTCTGAAATTGTACAAAAAGAAAAAAAAGATTGGAGAGATTTGGAGAGAAGCTGCAGCAAGTTGTGACAGCATACGAAGAACAGGTAAACACATTTTTATTACATAACATTGACCATTTATGTGAACAGCTGACTTGAGCATCAGCTAATGTATCTATGTCTTTGTTCAAAAGGACAAGAACAACATCACTGCAGCCAGAACAGCAGCCCTTGCCGGCCTACCACTGTACCTGAAAAAGGATTCTTCAGACATATTCAAGACTTGCACGGTAATTCTTTATTCTCCTGCATGCATCAAAACTTGAAACTGAAACATCACTGAACAGAGTTAATTGAAACTGCCGTATACGGTGTGCCCAATTGGCTTTGTTTATAGCAGTTCCCTTGCTTAGGTCACCAGCAACAAAAACATAGTCAGGCGCCATTCGAGAAATATGTTTTCAGTAGACAGCTGTTAGTTCACTTCGGGTCCATATCATTTCTCCCACGCTCCATTGATCAGACCTCTCGGTCGTATGCGGACACCTCCGCCGGCAGAGCAGCCCGAGGAGTCCGCATACGACCGAGAGGTCGGAACAATGGAGCGTCGGAGAAATGATATGGACCCGAAGTGAACTGACAGCTTTCTGCTGTAACATCGCTTTCTCCTCCATTCGTTTCAATCTGGACAGTAGAGAGTCAGAGCCAAAGTTAATTTCCCCCAATTCATATCCATATTCTCCATGAGCGACATAAACCCTACTACGAGTCTTTAGTTGTTGTGGAATTACCCGAGAGTCGGAAAACCCGTCGCAGTCTGTAAGATTCATAATATCAGAGAATTCCCCCGTCAGTTTGGCCGCGGCGCAGTGAATGAATACAGTGATATTGAATGATACACTCCTTATAGGGGGTAACTACATTGTCACGACACCGGCTTCCTCCATCTTCTGCGCCAGCTTTTAAAATAAATTGCCGACCCGAAGTGAGTGGACAGCTGTCTACTGAAACCATCTCTCTCCCGCCGGAGCAGCCCCTCCGCCGCCCGTCCGTATACGGCAGTCCCCGCCGTGGCACATTGAATGAATAAAGATCGTAAACACGAAACACGATGTGCTTCCACCTTTACTGAATGCATTCCATGCGCGCTCCCGCGGCCGGGACACAATTCTTATAGGGGGTATCTACATTCACCGGCTTCCTCCATCTTCTGCGCCACCTTTTTAAATAAATCGCCCTTTCTCGTTTTTCGACGGCGACAATAACAAGACTATCGTCTCCTTCTACTTCCGGCTCACGGCCCCGGGAAAAGATTTTGAGCATGCTCAGAACACAATTCACTCTGTGCACGACGAAAATGCTAACTTCCTGTTTGAGGGCGGAAGTTGAGCCTCTAGCTTCCGCTTGACGGTTTGTTGACATTAGCCGGCTGGCGGTGTGAGGTTATTGTTCGCAATGGATCGGAAAAAACGATTTACTTTTCAAAGGGCAGTCGGTGGTAATAACCACCATTGTTGTGTGCCACTTTGTACAGCCGGGGGAAGATTCAACAAAGTTTTGAGCTTTCATAGTTTCCCAAAGGAACCTACTTTACGCGCCCAGTGGCTTGTGAAAGTCAGAAGAGAAGGTTTCACCCCAACCACCAGCTCTAGAGTGTGTAGTCGACACTTTGAGCAAGAAAACATAGTTATCTCTTCTGCTGGAAAGCGGTGTCTTCGACCAAATATTATTCCATCCTTGTTCGGTTGGAATAATTACACCAAAAAACCTCAACGGCCCGGAGTTTGGGATCGCCGGCCTCGAGCAACCCAGGCTTTGGACCGCGCCCCTGAGGATGACACCGCCCCCGAGGATGACTCCACCGTGGAGATGGAAGTGGGTGAAAACAGTGTCTCTGGATGTACTGAGTTGGCTTCGACACCTCTGATGGAAGACCACGATTACACAGCCAGCTCTTTCATCGTGGTCGACCGTGCTCACACGGCAGATCGAAACACTGCACATGGAGAGATTTGGATTGCAACGGTTTTCTACATCACCAAGTGACATTCGCTACTATACCAGGTAAGAAATGTTGAACCTGAACTTTTCTAATTATCACACAAGCATTTCACTGGCCTCCCATCTGTATGATTGATTTGAATGATGATTAAATTGGAATGTTTTAATGTAATATGAATGCCATCACCATAAAAGCTATGTCCTGTTTGCATGCAGATTTCCATCATATGAACATTTGATGGCCTTTTGGGATCTAATTCAAGAGGCAACAAGCAGAATGGTGAGAGTCACCAGAGGTCAGAAGAACCTCTCCACCAGTACATCCACTGAGACCCCTATGAACAGACCAACAGTAAGTTTTACAATAAACATATACCACCGGCTCGGTACATGTGGATCACACATTTTGCTGGTGACTGCCACAGAAGAGGCAGTTAACTGTGTATTGTTTCTGCTCAGCTCTGTGCATGCACCACATATTTTAAACACCCTAATTTGTGTATGTTATCGTTGTGTTGTAGTGCTTCTATCTACAGTATCTAATACAGTGACATTTTCCCTAGAAACTGCTGCCAATTGACGAGCTCTTCCTCTTCCTCAACTACCTGTCAACCGGCTGTACACAAAGGGAGCTTGGTCACAAGTTCAATATCCACAGAGCAACAGCAAGCAGAATAATTGTGACGTGGTCCAACTTTTTGTATACTTTGCTCGGATCGCTCTCCATCTGGATGACCAGCAGTGAGAGAAAACTGCCCCACAGATTTCAATGGGACCTATGAGAACACCCAGGTCGTCCTTGACTGCACAGAGATGAGATGCCAAGCCCCTACCTCCCTTCTGCTTCAAAGTGAGGTATTCTCCGCCTACAAGTCGCACTGTACCTTCAAAGCACTTATTGGCATGTCCCCCCATGGAGCATTGACATTTGTGTCAGCACTTTTTGAAGGCTCCATCAGTGACAAGGAGATTTTCCGTCACTCCGGCATCACCTCTCTCCTAACACCCGACATGGAGGTTATGGTAGACAAGGGTTTTTTGATAGATGAGCTAGTTTCTGGGAAAGTGCATCGCCCTGCTTTTATGCACAAACAGGAGCAAATGTCAGAGGTAGACATCCTTAAAACCCAGTCGATTGCACGCCTGAGAGTCCACGTGGAGAGGCTCATTAGGAGGGTCAAAGAAAACAAACTTTTTGACACGGTCATCCCTCTCTCTATTTGTGGCAGTATAAATCAACTGTTCACTGTTGCATGTCTCCTCTCCAATTATCAGTACGGACCCCTGGTCAAGAAATGGATGGTCTGATTTTCTGGTGGCCAGGTATCCTTATCCATGGACTCCCACACCATACTCTCCTAGCAAAATAAACATGCTATTTAACCATACTCCATACTGTTTTTTGTTTTTTTTAAGTGATTTGTTGTTACTCTTTAAATAAAACTGCTTTACTTCATAAATGTAGTCTACAGCTTTGTTCTGTGTCCTATTGGCTGTGATGGATTTTTTAAAGATGCAAAGGACCATTTATCTGTAATTCAGAAAGGAAAAACACATCATATAGATTTCAAGTGAAATGTATTTGAAAGAGTAAAATTTCATTAATCGTTAGCATGACGTGTCACTGCCTGTTACGAACCTCTGCTCGTTAAAGAGGTGCAACAAAAAGGAGGGAGACAACTGATAAAATGTTTGAATACGTTATCATTTATTGAAAAATCACAGGCTGCACATCTTTTAGGACCACCTATAAAGTACAACATACCAATGTATTCAACGTAATCAATACATATCCCTTGACAGTATTACTCATGTCAAGGGATATATATATTAAAAGCCTGCCTGATGTATATTCAAATTCTGCCTGAACACCTCCCTTGACAGCCTGGCATGATCCTAGGAAACTCTACTCTAAGCCCAACCATACCCTAACCCTAAAACCTAACAATACCCTACCGAACATTAGGCCTACTATGATTTTTACACTGAACACAATTTCACACTGCCGCTGACTGTATCCATACTCTGAGCTTGTGAGGTTTCTCTGACTTCCTCATTGACCTGTAGCACTCTGCCCTGACCATCACCTCTCCTGAACCCTGATCTTTGTCAGACACTGTGGAAAAATAAAAATGTTATGCCCTGTTTACACCTACCCGATAGTGGGCCCCGATGGTGCCCGATGGCTAAATCAGCAGCTATCGTTATAACATCGGCAAATAGCGTGGTTGCATCGGGAAACACCGTTACTCTTCCCGGGAACATCGTTAGACAACGGGAAGAAACGGGAAGAAATGCTCAATGATCGGGCAACAACGGGCAACATCGGCAAAGAACGAACATGTTTGTTAATTTTGGGTCTATCGGGGTAGAATCGGTTACCAGGTGTTGCTATGGGCTAATCGGCTGTAATCGGGAATAGAACGGGAGTACAACGTAAGACATCGCAAATCGTTCGGGAATTTTCCTGGGCACATCGGTTATATTCGTTAATCTTCCGCGCTTTATCGTGTTTTATCGTCTTTATATCGGCAACCTCAACACACGAAAGACCCTCGAGAACCCTAGACAAATAACGATTGTGAGTGACCAGATTGTGTTAAGGAAGACCCTCAATCTGCCACTTGGGTATAAATAGGGGGTGATGGATGGATGTCCTACTTTTATAATTACAGGGTACTTCGCCCATTTAGAACCGGCGTTCTATTATTATAAAATCGCTAATGTAATATAAATAAATATCAGTCTAAACCAGTCTCCCCTTCTTCTCTGCCTTCTCCCTCTGCCTTCTCCCGAAATGACGCCAAATGACGCCCAACGCGTCATTTGACGTGTTTGGCGTCATTCGAAATGACGTCAAATGACGCCAAACGCACTTCGGGTGTCTTCCCTGGCATACATCGTTATGTTATCGTTATAACATCGGGTATGTGTAAATGCTACCCCGATAAATTGACCCGATCATACATTTTTAGCCCGATGTCACCCGAATCACCCCGACTTCCACATCGGTGGTCCATCGGCCATTAGCGGCCATTAGCGGGATGGTGTAAACGGGGCATTAGCAAGTTAGTAATTAATAGGATAGCATGCAAGTTAGTTGGTAAGAACAATGACTAGCAACTCTAATAGGAAAATATTGTTGTCCATCTAAAGTTCGTTTGTTCATACACAGGCAATCACAGTTTGCTAACTTGAAAACGAACGAATCAACGTTTGATACTTTTAGGCTACTGCCTATATAACACGTAGGAGTGTCAACAACACATAGCCTCCGAACATAACATCATAAACTAAACAAGGGCTAAGACAAACATCTAACGCACGATTTCGACTTTTATAATGTATAGATATAATGTATAGAGATAACATAACATTTACCAGATAACGTAACTTTAGCACGTAGCATGGATATCATGTTGTTGTGACTTACCTTCAAAATTGTGCAAATATTGCGATATATACAGTATAAAACCCTTTTCTCGTTTGCTTTGGGGTGCGGGGTGCGGGTGAAAAAATGCAGTTGACGATGAACATCGTCAACTGTTATTGCCGGCATATGTCCAAGACATCTTGAGAAATTTGCTTCGGCCATTGGGCTACCGGATTCCAGCCATAGACAGCCGAGTCGTGTTGATACCGGAAGCTCGACACCCAATAGGAAGTACGCTACCGGAAGTAGCATATGCTAATGTGCACGTAGTGAATTCAATGCATAACCCAATCCCATTCTGTGTTGACTGCGCACTTAGCTCGACTATGAATCGAGTTACCTAGGTGTCTTAATTCGACTATGAGTAACCCAATTTGATTCGACTTTAGCTCGACTAAGGTGTTTACATGTATCTTAGTAATCCATTCATAGTCAAGCTAAGCCAATAATTCGACTTTCTTGAGTGTCATGTAAACGTACTGATTGTAATTTATACTTGTGAAGTAACACCACGTTGAGGGTAAAATTAGACGGTACATTTATCTGATATCTGGGAGTGTGTTTAAATTGTGCTTATACAGTACATACTGTATATCTTTGTAGCGATTATCGGAGTGGATATTAAATTATCTACACCAGAAAGAATGTTAATTTCTAGCTAGTGGACAACATTAAAGGAAAACCACATCAGTTCACGAAGAGCACCCTAGACACAAAATCAGCAGAGACTAGTTATCACTGTTTATGTCCTTTCACTCTTTAGGTCTGTGTTTTCATCAACCCTTTACGTTCTTCTTAACACATACGCCATACACTTACATACTTCTTCCCCAGGACGAGTCTGAGGTGTCCCAGGAGGAATCTGTGGCTTTGGTGGCAGTGGTCGCTGAAGATGAGGGGCTGACAGGAGTTCCTTTTGACACGCAGCATGTGTCCATCATCCTGGAAGGCCAGGTTGTGATGTCTACAAGATCATGGACTGACTCACTTGTTGTTTTGTTTGGTTTGATTTATGCTCTACATTTGAGCTATCCCGAAAAGCTAAGTGGCTTCTTTGAGTTCATCCAGGTTGTCCTCCTAAATCTTGATGAAGGGAGAAAGCAGCTCAAACCAAAGTTGCAGGCATTGAGAAATAAATTATCAAGATCTTTGTTGTTTTTTTATTGTTCCTGATAATTAGTTCTTAAAAATTAAAAAAATCACAACCTTTCGGTCAAGGTTCAGAGGGACTGAAGCTTTGTGATTTTTCTCTAATTAGTGATACTTAGCAAGTGTGCAGGAAGTTTTATCGTCTGCTCAAGTCCCGCTGGCTGTACTGTTGTTGAGCCGTGTTAACATGTTTCGATGGACGGGACGGCCTTGAGTATAAAGCTGTTTTGCCTAACATTCTTCCTTTCAAGGGACTATGTGTTTTAGTTTAGTGTGTTTCTTGTGTTATATTGCCATAAAGAAATGGCATGTTTAAAAATAATAATAATTAGTAAAGCTGTTTAAATGACTACTTGAAATGAACATGGAAATGTTATGAATGTTCAGCATTCAGCTTAATAAATAATTTAAGTTGGATCAGAGATTGGTGAATTCATTGTGTTCATTCAACTTGATTGGTTTAAGGCAATCGGTTTCCTTAAATGAATTGAGTAGACAAAATGTAATTTTAAGTTGTCACAACTAGAATGTAATAAGTTATTTCAGTTGGAAGACGAAGTTGATTATACTTAAGTAAAAAGATTTAGCAATACAAGAGGCATTTAAGTTAGTTACTTAATTCACATACATTTAATGAACACATGTTATATACGTTGAATGAATTGCTGCATTTAAGTGTAAAAAGCTAATTCTTTACATTTCACTTCAGTAAATGGAATTAGTAATGCTAACTCATAATACACATGTCACAATAACTCTAGATATAAGAGTTATGTGTTCGTGTTCTCGGCAGCCAGTCAGTTTCGTTCTCAGTGGGTGCTGGTCTCCGCCAGGGCTGCGCCTTGTCACCAATCCTGTTTGTGATATACATGGACAGGATATCGAGGCGTAGTCATGGTGGGGAGGGGTTGCAGTTCGGTGGTCTGAGGATCTCGTCACTGCTTTTTGCAGATGATGTGGTCCTCATTGGATCATCGGCCTGTGACCTTCAGCACTCACTTGATCGGCTGGCGGCCGAGTGTGAATCGGCTGGGATGAGGATCAGCACCGCTAAATCTGAGGCCATGACTCTTAGCAGGAAACCGGTGGATTGCTTACTCCGGGTAGGAAATGAGTCCTTAGCCCAAGTGAAGGAGTTCAAGTACCTCGGGGTCTTGTTCGCGAGTGAGGGTACTATGGAGCGTGAGATTGGCCGGAGAATCGGAGCAGCGGGGGCGGTATTGCGTTCGCTTTACCGCACCGTTGTAACGAAAAGAGAGCTGAGCCGCAAGGCAAAGCTCTCGATCTACCGGTCGATCTTCGTTCCTATCCTCACCTATGGTCATGAGGGCTGGGTGATGACCGAAAGGACGAGATCGCGGGTACAAGCGGCCGAGATGAGTTTTCTCAGAAGGGTGGCTGGCGTCTCCCTTAGGGATAGGGTGAGAAGCTCAGCCATCCGTGAGGAACTCGGATTAGAGCCGCTGCTCCTTTACTTAGAAAGGAGTCAGCTGAGGTGGTTCGGGCATCTGGTAAGGATGCCCATTGGGCGCCTTCCTTGGGAGGTGTTTCAGGCACGTCCAGTGGGGAGGAGACCTCGGGGAAGACCCAGGACTAGGTGGAGAGATTATATCTCAACACTGGCCTGGGAACGCCTCGGGATCCCCCCGTCAGAGCTGGTCAATGTGGCCCGGGAAAGGGAAGTCTGGGGCCCCCTGCTTGAGCTGCTCCCCCCGCGACCCGACCCCGGATAAGCGGATGACGATGAGGATGAGGATATAAGAGTTATCTTTATTTACATAAAATAATTGCTGGTACTTAATTTATTTGAGTTAGTAAACTGAAATAGTTCAAGGCAATCGGTTTCCTCAAATAGTTTAAGTTGAACTAACTTGTCAGGTTTTACAGTGTATGAATCTCAAACGACTGCGTCGGGTTCTCCAACATCTCCAGTTCTTCCACGTCCAATCAATCTGAAGTAGACTGAACCAAGCCATGCAGGAGAAAAGGATTGTTGCCCGCGATTTTTGACCGCGATTGTCTCCCACCGGAGCCTCGCTGCCGAGGGACCACTGCCTCAGAAGCGGGCAGCGCTTAGGCACCACCGCCTCCTGCAGCGGGCAGCGCCGAGGCGATGGTCCCTCAGCAGCGGGCATCGGGAAGCGGGCATTGGGAAACGGGAGACAATCACGCGCAACAATCCCTTTCTCCTCAATATCGTGAGTTCATGTACTTCAGGGAGTCAAAGCCAAAGTTCTTTTCCCCCAATTTCTTCTCAACCATGGCTGAGATAATCCCCACTACGAGGCTCGTGGAAATACCAGAGACGAGAGTCAGACGTGTTATGCGCCATAACACCACCAGCAGAACGGTTATCCAAATAACAAATAAGTGTACAATACTTGCGTTATAGTCCTGGAGCACTATATATAATTAATATCATATTGTGGTGACCCACAACTGCAGTGGTAAGACATTCACCAAGGGACTGTACCTTTAAGGGAAACAGTTCCGGTTTACGACAGTTCCGGTTTACGACTGTTCCGATTTACGGCAGTTACGTTTGAACTCATGTTGGAGTAACACTTGTTTTGTTTGAAGTAGAGAGTAAAGCTGACTCGACCCATCTCCATCTCTTGTCTTGTCATTTACCACACTCCACAATTGGTGACCCCCGACGCGAGTTGGATACGGCTGGACTATGGTACACATCGACGGTGATAACAATGCGCCTGCTGTGGCGCCGGCCACCACTGGCGGCACGGCTAACGACGCGGCTAACGTTGGCGCTGTCTATGCTGCCACCGTCAAGTTATCAGACTTTTGGCAGCACAACCCACGGCCGTGGTTCCAACACATCGAAGCCCAGTTCCAGCTGAGTGGAATAACACAGGACGTGACAAAGTATTTCCACGTGGTAGCAGCCTTAGATGCCTCGACGACGGCCAGGTCTATGGCGCGGTTGGAGGCTCCTCCAAGTACGACCCACTCAAGACGTTCCTCATGGACATTTTTGAATTGTCGGAGCTGGAGAAGGCGGACCGCCTGCTTTCCCTGAACGGCCTGGGCGACGGCAAATCGTCTGAGTTGATGGAGAGGATGCTGGCTGTGCTGGGCTCGGCGGATCTCTCCTTCCTTTTCGCCCACATCTTCCTGCGGCAGCTTCCAGCACCCGTGCGCACCGCACTGGCCAGCCCCTCTTTGCCTCCAAGGACTACCGGACGGTGGCTGTGGAGGCCGACAGGATTTTCCTAGCCAACAGGCAGCAGTTTGTCCATGCGCTCCTGCCCCCCCAGCACACGTCGGCCCCGCTTCCGCCCCCGAGGTACGACCCGGACACCGCAGCCGCTGTGACAGCCCGCCGACAGCGTGACCACGAGTGTTGTTACTACCATGCCAGGTTTGGGGCCAAGGCCAAGCAGTGTCGCCAGCCTTGCAGTTTTGGGGCCCTGGGAGCAGCCCGGGTCAGCGCTCATTAACAGCTGTGAGCGCTGGTCGGGACTGCAAGCTGTTGTTCATCACTGACTCCTTGTCCGGCCGGCGGCTGCTGGTCGATTCTGGGGCTGAGCGCAGCATCTTGCCAGCGACGCCTGTGGACACTATGGCTGGCGGCCATGGCCCCCCGATGGACGCCGCCAACGGCACACCCATTCGTACCTATGGCACGAGGTATGTGGATGTGTGTTTCGGCGGCCGGCGTTTCGGCTGGGATTTTGTCATGGCTGCCGTGTCTACGCCACTCCTGGGGGCGGATTTCCTCTGCGCCTACAGGCTGCTGGTGGATGTTAGGAACTGCCGCCTGATTGACTCCCTCTCTTGGCATGTGCTGCGGGACATGCCGTTCCTGTTCGTCTACTTGGACGACATTCTTGTTGCCAGTGCGTCCGCAGACGACCACCTGACGCATCTACGGCAGCTGTTCGGTCGGCTCAGTGAGCATGGTCTCATTGTCAACCCGGCCAAGTGCGAGTTTGGCCGGTCATCCATCACTTTCCTCGGCCACCACGTCACCCCGCAGGGGGCGGTTCCCCTCCCGGCTAAGGTGGATGCCATCGCCAGTTTCCCACGCCCGCGCACTGTGAAGTCCCTGCAGGAGTTCCTGGGCATGGTGAACTTCTATAACCGTTTCCTCCCCTATGCGGCTCAGCTCATTGTGACCCTTGCGGGGCAGGAGGCCGGCAGACGTGTTGGATTGGTCCACAGAGATGACGGCTGCCTTCGATGCTGCCAAAACCGCGTTGGCCAACGCTGCTCTGCTGGCACACCCGTCTCCGACCGCCCCTGTTGCTCTTACTACGGACGCCTCTGATTACGCCGTGGGGGCTGTGTGTGAACAGTGGGTGGGCGGAGCCTGGCAGCCGCTGGCCTTTTTCAGCAGGAAGCTCCGTGACAACGAGAGGAAGTACAGCGCCTTCGACAGGGAGCACCTGGCTCTTTTCCTCGCCACCCGTCATTTCCGTTTCCTGTTGGAGGGCCGTCGGTTCACGGCTTTTGTTGACCACAAGCCGCTGACGCTCGCCATGGCCAAGTCTTCGGAGCCATGGTCTGGTCAACAGCAGCGTCAGCTCTACGCCATCTCTGAGTACACCACTGACGTTCAGCATGTGGCCGGCAAAGACAATTTTGTAGCCGACTGCCTCTCTCGGGTGGTTATTGGTTCCGTCCACTAGGGCCTCGACTACGCAGCTATGGCTGGGGATCAGGCTACGGACTCTGAGGTACAGGCCTACAGGACGGCCCCCACGGCGCTCCTCATGGAGGATGTGGTATTTGGCACGGCCACACTATGCTCCTCTGCGACGACTCCACTGGCCAACCGCGCCCCATGGTGCCTGCTGGCTGGAGGCGTAAGGTCTTTGACACGATCCACAGCCTTTCCCATCCGGGGTGAAGGCCTCTGCCAAGCTGGTGGGGGCCAAGTTCGTCTGGCCGGGCCTGCGGAAGGACGTCAGGGCCTGGGCCGCTGTCTGTGTGGCGTGCCAGCGTGCGAAGGTGACTCGTCATACCAAAGCCCACTTGGCACTCTTCAAAGTGCCGGAGAGGCGTTTCGACCATGTGAATGTGGACCGGGTGGGCCCGCTTTCACCCTCCCTTGGTTACACCTACCTCCTCACCATGGTGGACAGGACCACCAGGTGCCCAGACGTGGTTCCCCTGTACTCCACTACAGCAGCTGAGGTGGCCCGGGCGTTCGTTATGGCTTGGGTGGCCCGCTTCGGCACACCGTCCGACCTTTCCTCGGACCGGGGGCCGCAGTTCACGTCGGAGCTTTGGACTGCGGTCGCCGGGGTCCTGGGGTTGAAGGTCCACCGTACCACAGCCTATAACCCACGGAGCAACGGGCTTTGCGAGCGGTTTCATCGGGACATGAAGGCCGCGCTCAGGGCCAGCCTTACGGGCAGCGACTGGGCTGACCGCCTCCCATGGGTTATGCTGGGCCTTCGCTCTGCCCCCAAGGACGATCTTCAGGCCTCGTCGGCGGAGCTGGTGTACGGCCAGTCCCTGCGCGTCCCTGGGGAGTTTCTTCCGGACGCCACGGCCCCGTGGTCGGCTGCCTCCCATCATGCTGCGTCCCGGGACATTGCGGACACTTTCGTTCCCATTCCGACGTCTCACCATGGCCTCCACCGGTCCTACGTTCCCAGGGAATTACCCTCAGCCAAGTACGTTTTCATCCGCCACGATGGCCACCGTACCCCGCTGCGGCCCCCCTACGATGTGCCCTCCGCGTCTTGGAGGGTGGGCATAAGAACTTTGTTGTGGATATGGGGGGCAGGCCTGAGCGGGTGGCTATAGACCGGCTCAAGCCTGCTCATGTGCATATTGGCGAACCGCTCCAGCTGGCTCAGCCCCCGCCGGCGGCAGCCTCGACCCCTGCCCCTGCGGCGGCCTCGACATCAGCCCCTGCGGCAGCCTCGACACCTGCTCCTGCCTTGTGCCCTTCTCCTGTTAAGCGCAGCCGTTCTGGCCGCCTGGTCCGCCCCCCAAGGCGTTGATTTTTCTAGGGACTGTTCTGTGCTAGTATGTTCTGTTTAACACTAGTGGGTGTCCGATGTTCTCTGTGGGTTACCTGTTCGGTCTGGACCTGTTGGTTTGGGTGAATTCTGGAGGGGCCTGTGTTGTGACCCACAACTGCAGTGGCAAGACATTCACCAAGGGACTGTACTTTTAAGGGAAACAGTTCCGGTTTACGACAGTTCCGGTTTACGGCAGTTAGACCCATCTCCGTCTCTTGTTTCGTCATTTGCCGCACTCCACAATATAATACATAGATATCTATATCATATAATACAAATTATCACGGCCAAAAGCAGTGAGCGCCTCCAGACGATATTATCAATCACAAACGACTGCGTCGGGTTCTCCGACGTCTCTGGTTCTTCCACTTCCCCATCAATCTGAAGTCGACCGAACCGCACGCTACTGCCGGCTGCCCGCTGCCAGGCGGTTGTGCTTTGCGGTGGTGGTGCCTCACGGCAGTGGGCAACAGGGCTCCGGCGGGAGTTAATCGCGGGCAACAATCCCTTTTTCCTCTATGTCGCAGTTCATGTATACTTCAGGGTATCAAAGCTAAAGTTCCTTTCCCACAATTCCTTCTCAACCATGGCTGAGATAACACCAACTAAAGTCTTGTTGTGGAAATACCAGAGACGTCAAAGAACCGACGTGTTATGCGCCATAACACCAATAGCAGTGCGGTTATCCAAATAACAAAGAAGTGCACAACAGTTACAGTGTGTGTAATCACACACACACACACACACATACAGACACACATATGTGTAGCTCGTACGGTTGTAGCTCATTTTCTCATTGGCGGGCCAAATTGGACGGGCAAGGCAGAGAAAGGGGAGGTAACTTGGCCCCTTATGACGACATATGGGGCCACATTCCAAATCAGCGCGCCTGAGCTTCCATTTTTTCAAAGGCGAGCAGGATACCGAGTGCTCGTTTTACACCGAACACATGTTTTAGCCACTGGGGGACGATAGGCAAGCTAGGGGAACTTATATTAATGTTAGCAAACCTAATAAAGTGAGTTTTTCATGCCATGGGACCTTTAAATATAAATTATACAAGAATATAAAGGTAAATATTGTTACAATGGAGCCAAATGTTAAACAATTGATATTACCTGGCTTTCCTTTGTCAGACAAATGCTTTCCGATGAACCCCTCACTTATGTATTAATGGTCCCTTAAAGAGACCTATGACCCACCCCTGTGGTTCCTCGTCTGTGGCTTTAGAATGTTTATTCTGTAGGCTACAATTTAGAAGTTTAAGTTAGCTTATCCTACCCCGGTTAAAATCAGACACTACCAGCTTTAGGATTATGACTGCATATGCCACAGACAAATAAAGTGGTATTGTTAACTATTAGATGCATGTTTTACTGTTTAAATGAATATTGCTTTCACAGGGCTCATCGCTTAAACATATGTGGCATGTCATGGTGATTTAAGATCAGGTTAATAAACAAGGCAATGAATGGATTTTAATGAAAGACCTCACTTCATATAACTGTAAAGTATAATGTGTAACCTCATGTAACTATAATGTTTAATATGTAACCCTTTCGTACGTAATGATGGAATTACAGCATGGAATGTATTTTGGGCATCGTAAGCGGGGAAGATAAATGTTAATGGGGAACGAGATAACGGCCCATAGTTTACAGCATTCTGATTGGCCGTAGTACATGTTTGGAGAGCAACACAATGGGGGATCTAAATTGGATCCTGAAGACTGTTCGCGAGTTCTTTGCAAATAAACTCAGGTGGTGCTGTTTCTCTGTGCACTGACAATAAAGCCTTGATCATTCAACCCTAGTCCTTCTCGACCTCTTTTATTTGGACCGAGTATTAGACGGTGGTATTATCCAAGTCGGTACCACCCAAGTTTCTCACCATCCTACAGCCGCTGCGTTACGGGATGCAAGCCAGAGAACTCCAGTCAGAGTTTTTTGAGGTAAACGTTGGCTGAAACAAAACAATGCGCCTTCGAGCAGGCTATTTAAGGTCTGCTCTCCCACTGGCCTTCAGGTGCTCTGCATCGAGTTGATTGGCAAGGGCCGGGTTGCCACACTCCTCCAACCTTTGATAAAGCGTTGTCGTCTCCGGCGGCGTCTCTAGTTGCGTCCTCGTTCACTCCCAATGATTGTCCGTAGCTCGGTCGAGTTGCCCGCATCCTCCACCATATGTGGCAACCCGGCTCGGGGAGTGAACCGCCTCCTCAAACAGCACACGAATCTCTTTAGTTCTTAAGCCACAAAGGCACTTTTAGATTCTGTAATGACTTCAGGAGACTGAACGAGGTCTCGGAATTCGACGCTTACCCAATGCCCCGGGTCGATGAACTAATGGAGCGGCTCGGCACCGCTCGCTACCTCACCACCCTAGACCTCACCAAGGGATATTGGCAGGTCCCCCTCACCAAAACCCCCCGGGAGCAAACTGCGTTCGCAACCCCCGGGGGACCCGCAGGCTATTAAAAGGTCTGCTCTCCCACTGGCCCGCAGGTGCTCTGCCAGAAGACAAAGCATACATATATTACAAAGAGACTACATAAATATATCCAAAATGTCATCACTTGGAGACATTTTATTGAATAAATATTGCACTTGATCTTTATGTTTAACAAAAGGATTGATTGCTGTATAAAAGAGTATTTAAGTCTGTTCCGTTTGAAAGAAGGAATTCTAAAGCGCCTGTTGAAATATATCTGGCCAGCCTGCGCATGCTCATATTGTTGGCTTCCGTGAAGAGGTGTGCTGCAGGTAGTCCAATGTTCTTGGAACAATTTTTAATTTGATGATAACATTTTGCCTCATCTTTGACTGAAAGGCTACTCTGCCAAGTTGTACTACAATACAGCATTATACTCTGAATCACTGAAGTAAAGAAACAATAAATGATTTGGCTACTTGCTCCAAAGGATCTTAGTCTCCGCTCTTTTATCACACCATTTGACTAACCAATCCACATTTCCCTGGTACAGTGTAAGGTCCTCGGATTGGTTGAATATGGTGACTAGAGTGGAGTCGTCAGAGTATTTTAAAAGATATTGATTGCACTCTGAAGTGTACAACGTAAACAGCACAGGGGAGCTAAACAGCCCTGGGATACTCCAACATTGGTGGTATTTGGAGAGGATTGTGTATCATTTACCTTGATTTGCTGAACCCTGTTTGTGAGAAAGGAAAAATACCAGTGAATATGATAGGGGTTAATCTAAAACGTAATCATTTTAGACGTCTAGCTGAATGGTGTTAAACGCAGGTGAAAAATCAAGAAAAAGAGCCCTGGCATAACTTTTTGGTTTGTCAAGATGCACAATTTAAGGACTACACCAGGGAACTCCTAAATTGAGCGAAAATCCCACTCACACAGCTCTCAACTCTGGCACTCAACATATCAGCCTCGCAGATAACATTTGCCAATGCAGTTTCTCAAATACACCAAACCAACCAAGACAGAAGATCCGAGAGGCGCATCCCGAGACGCCAGCGAGCGGCTGGTCCCCCCCTTGCATCTAGTTTCCCTTTCTCTATCTGCGGACGAGTGTGCTGCTCAAGGATCGGACTCTACGCCCTTGAGAAGTTGCACCAGCATCGCTAACCCTCCCCCCACCCCCATCCCTGGATCAAGCGACCTCATCGAACACGAAGGACAGCTTAGAGAGTGTGTTGGTCTCTGCATGTTTGTATTTCTTTTGTATTGTGTGGGAGTTTGTGTGTTTGGAAACGACCGCGTTTCCAAATACACGATGGCGGCGCACATAGATGCAGCGACCTCTCTCTGTCCCAACCATGCTATGTTTTGTTCGTTAAATAAGTGTTTGTCCGAAAGTTTTCCGTGTTCGTCTCGTATGTCTATATTGGAGTATTACAAATACAGTCGACAGGCTCTGCTAGACATCTGCAAGAGCAAGATCCACAAAGTTGTGGACATTACTGCATCAGGAAAGCATAACAGGACTATACAAAAAAGTTAACCTGCCACTTTAAAGACAGCAGAGACACGCAGAGCCTGTGGAAGGGCATTCGGACCATCATGGACTACAAGCCCGCGCCACAGATCTGCGATGACAACATCTCTCTGCTCAACAACCTCATCAGCTTCTTTGCACGGTTCGAAGCAACTAACAACACAAGCCCAAAGAAAACTCCACCCCCTCCCCACGATCAGGCTCTGTGCCTGTCCGCTGCCAGTGTGAAGAGGATATTCGCCACTATCAATCCACGGAAAGCAACAGGCCCAGACAACATTCCAGGCCGGGTGTTGAAGGACTGCGCAGAGGAGTTAAAGAATGTCTTCACTGACGTCTTTAACATTTCTTTGAGGCAAGCTGTAGTTCCGTCACATTTCAAGGCCACTATCATCATACCTGTGCCAAAGAAACCTGCTCCATCCTGCTTCAATGACTACCGACCCGTTGCACTGACCCCCATCGTGATGAAGTGTTTTGAACGGCTAGTTATGTCACACATCAAGTCCTCCCTCCCAGCCACCCTAGACCCCTACCAGTTTGCTTATCGAGCCAAACAGTCCACCGAGGATGCGATCTGCTCTGCTCTCCACCCTGCCCTCACCCACCTGGACACAACAGACTCATACGTCAGAATGCTGTTCTTAGATTTTAGTTCCGCATTCAACACCATCATCCCACAACAACTTATCTGTAAACTGGTCCAGCTGGGGCTCAGCACCTCGCTTTGCAACTGGGTGCTGGACTTCCTCAGCGAGAGGCCACAGACAGTACGAGTCGGCAATAACACCTCGAGCAGCATCACACTCAGCACTGGGGCCCCCCAAGGCTGTGTGCTCTCGCCCCTGCTCTACACCCTGCTGACTCACGACTGCACACCAACCTACAGCACCAATCACATGGTGAAGTTTGCGGATGATACCACTCTGGTGGGTCTCATCACTAAGAACGATGACACCAGCTATAGGAAGGAGGTCAACCTTCTGACCATGTGGTGCAGCAACAACAACCTCCTGCTGAATGTCAGCAAAACTAAGGAGATTGTTGTTGACTTCAGGAGACGCCACACTGAGCACCCCCCACTGACCATCGATGGTGCGGCAGTGGAGCGAGTGAGTGGCACAAAATTCCTGGCGGTGTACATCAGCGACGACCTCTATTGGACCACCAACACTGCATCACTGGCGAAGAAAGCCCATCAGCGCCTCTACTTCCTCCGAAAATTGAAGCAAGCACGAGCCCCCCCATCAATCATGTGCACATTCTACCGAGGCACCATTGAGAGCATCCTGTTCAGCTGCATCACCGTGTGGGGCGGGAGCTGCGCTGAATACAACAGGAAAGCCCTGCAGCGCGTGGTTAACACAGCTGCAAAGATCATCGGTGCCCCACTCCCCTCCATGCAACACACATACAGCACTCGCCTCACCCGCAAAGCGACCAGGATTGTGAGCGAGGCCAGCCATCCCGCTCACAGTCTGTTCACCCTCCTGCCCTCTGGAAGAAGGTATCGGAGCCTGCATGCCCGCACCACCAGACTCAAAAACAGCTTCATCCACCAGGCTGTCAGGAAACTAAATTCTCTCCCCTCTCTCCCCTCAGCCACATCAACAGGGCTGTCAGTAAGCTGAAATACCCTCCCCCCCCTGCTTTCTGCCTTGCTACACTGTGGACTAACTGTCTTTGCACTATTACTATTACGAGTTTAAATACACACCATACAGACTGAAATTGCTGCTATTATTTATTTATCTATTTAAAAAATGCACTACTACATGACTTTTTGCTGCCAGTATTGACTGCCTCTTTGCACAATTATTTTTACTTATTTTATTCATGCAGAACTCCTATATTTTATATGTCATTGTCTATCTTGTCTATTTTTAGTGTTGTCTCGTATATTTGTGTTTGTGCCTGCGCACTTTTTATATGTTCACCGCGGGATAGGGGGAAACGTTTTCTCGATTCCCTCACATGTCTTGTACATGTGAAGTGTAGACAATAAAGCTGACTTTGACTTTGACTTTTGGTGTGGGAACATGCCTTCAAGCCAGGAAAAGTTTGGATAGCGCCAACAGCACTCAAACATTCAGGAAGAGAATTAAACTTGAGACAACCTTCTGCATGGGTCTTATTGTCAGGTCTATATGTGTATATGTGGTCTGCTATGTATATCTGTATGGGTGACAGATTGGTGTAGTCATCGGTTATGATGGCATTAGCACAAATAAGTCATAGCTCATCAACAGCATCATTCGGCCTTCCAGCTGACATCCATTATTTTGCCTTGGGAAACATGATGATGTTAAAGCGTCTGCTCTCTCCAAACACACATGCAACACAATGCAAACAGACCAAATCAGCCTGATATCATCAAATTAACATGTGAGCTAAACGGATCGGTGTTGATCTAATCGGCTTAACCACGACATTATTTCTGAAAACAGAAATAATGCAATCAAAACATCCCAGTAATTGACTGACACCCCTATCTGGAGCAGACATAATGTGATATGATAAAAAAATATATATATTTATATTAATATATATATCTTCATACAAATTATTCCAAAGCACACACAAATATGTCCTTCTACGGGACAGGCATCTATTGTTGGATGGCGAACGACACTAAAACGCCTCAGAGCTGTTTGTGCAGCATGTGAGTTGTAAGGGCTACAAGTGTTCACTTGCTCCATCCCCCCGCCCGGCCCACAGCGACTGCCGTGCGTGCTGCTGTGTGACAGGCCCTCCAAGCCAGGCTGCTCCCAGAGGGCCCTGCAGCAGTCCCCAGTCCCTCTCTCTGTCCCCTACAGCATGTAGCCCAGGGACCCCCTTTACACTTTCACCTTCTTCATTTTGAAGCCGATGACAGAGAGTCATGAGCTGCGAGAGTGAATGCACTTACAATATTTTCAGAGGTTATATTTGCATCCTGTTGGAAAGGTAATAACAGAAAAGCTCTGTCGCTAAATCACTGCCTGTGCTTCTCAGATCACTTTGAGAACAAGCATTTTCCCTTTGACATCAACCTGAAACTTCTCACTTTGATGTCTAGATTCATTGAGGATATTCCTCCATGAATATTATATTATAGCGGTTGTCTTTCTGTGCAACTAGTTTAGTATTTGAGCACTCCCACAGTGTGTGTGTGTGTGTGTGTGTGTGTGTGTGTGTGTGTGTGTGTGTGGGAGCGAGCGAGCGTGTGTGTGGGTTTGCATCTGTGCGTGCACATTGGTATGCGCGTGTGTGCTGTATATGTTTGCGTGCGTGCGTGCACATTGGTATGCACGTGTGTGCTGTATATGTTTGCGTGTGTGCCAATGTGGGTGTGTGTGTGTGTGGGTGCCTGCGTGCGTGTGTGTTTTCGTGTGTGTAAGGGCGGCACTTGCTCAGGAGGTAGAGCGGGTTGGCTGGTAACCGCAAGGTTGCTAGTTCGATCCCCGGCTCCTCCTAGCGTGTGTCGAGGTGTCCCTGAGCAAGGCACCTAACCCTAACTGCTCCCGACGAGCTGGCTGTCGCCTTGCATGGCTGACTCCGCTGTCGGTGTATGAATGTGTGTATGAATGGGTGATTGTGTGGCAATATTGTAAAGCGCTTTGGGTGGCCACTGGTTACAGATAAAGCGCTATATAAATGCAGACCATTTACCATTTACCATTTTCAAATAACCCACCTTTCACCAATCTGTGATGTTTCATGAAAGGAAAAAAAAAAAAAAACTGGGCATAAACTGTGAAATGTCCTTCTGACATTTGGGATGTCAGAAGGAGTTCCAATGATCCCTTGCTGTGCAATGTTCGGGTTTGACACAAACAACAAACACCCTGCTATGTGCCAGAGCATTGGTCATGGCAGCAGCAGGTACACACACACACACACACACACAAACACACACCAGGTCAGGAGTTATTTATTAACGTTGGGGTTGCTGTGGTACAGGGCCAGCTGATAGCAGCAGCAGTTAGGCTCAAAGGATGATAAGTGACACAGACACTAACGCACACATACACACACCACTGACTTGCGGTTGTTTTCTGCTGCACCAGTGTCAGGACGGCAAAGAGACACTTTTTCCGTGACCTGACCCGAATCCTTAATGAATGGAACACTACTTGCATTGCAATATATATATATATATATATATATATATATATATATATATATATATATATATATATATATATATATATATATAACCATGAGATAACTACATATTTTAATGAAATTATTGTAGTGAAACATACACAGACACAGACACATAAAGCTAAAAAGCTAACTGGTAGAAAATGTATCCTACAAATGGGCTTATTCGTTAGATACCATGCTAACCCTTGCCAGGCTTGGATTGGGTCCAGTGTGCCAGTGGTTGGCCATGATTGCTTCTTTTCACATCTGTGCTCAGTGAAGTGGGGCCCAGGCGTGGAGTCTAGCTTCACAATGTATGTTATTAGCATATTAATACGCATGAAATTGCACTGGACCGAACACATCTCTAACTGTCCAATCCCATGACAAGGTCTGGGCTCTTGTCCCCGGCATCACACATCAAATGAAACCCAACACCAAAAATCAGATTTCTTATATTTTTTTGTTAGGATTAGAACTCAGCTCCGAATTATTGGACAGCTAAATGTTTTTCTATTGGCAGAGAAGAGATGGAGGTGGAAGTATGAAAGATGACAGAAAGGAATCAAATAAGGAATAGTGATTTGTTTAGTGGAAGATGAATATGTCTTTAGGCGCTTAACCCACGGCAACTTACAGTGAATAAATGGGAGGCCGTAGGTCCTTGCCCTGGAATGCCTGGTATTAAGAATCAAACCCAGAGCCTTTTGGCAGGTAGTCGGATATACCATGTGTGGACAAATAAAATAGATAAGACTGAGAAGACAACATTTAATCCCCTTCATTATTCATAACCTTTCTGACATAACTGAGGGGAAATGACTCTAGCTTCTCCTTATTAAAACTTAGAATGCTTGAAATGTATTCTATGTTACCTTCTTGATTTCCTTCTGGGGTTAATAGGGTGAGGGCTTTTAATTTATAATCCTGCTGAAAGTCATATTAGTATCTGTTTTTCATCCCTTACATACATTTATTTTCTTGGTCAGGCCTACGCAGTTATCTTTTATATAATAGCAACTAGTCTTTTCTCAATAGTAAAGTGCTGTAGCTATTCTCTCAGTTGTCCCCACTTTAATCTGCATGTATAATTCATTCTCCAAAAATAAAAAGTAGCATGGAAATTAATATAGCCATCATACTGATCTTGACTTCAGCATGCAAATCTCACCTCAGGTGACCAACATATCATTGTTTATTCAACACACTGCAAACATCCAGAATGGCACGTGTAAACACTAGTCTGGGGAATCAAACCATAGTAAATGTCCCTCCTGGCTTCACAAAAACATCCATTGCCAATATAATTGGTCAATCGTGGTTTTAATAATAAATTTAAAAAAATCACATCTTAGAACTGATATAAATGAAAAATGGCAGCTAGCACGTAGCTCTCTTTGTCTAAAATGATCGTACCATTGAAGCTCCCAAAAGCACACATTGCATATATAAATGCAGAACCTTTTGACGGTTCAGTCTTAAGCATCATTTTATTGGAGAAAATATGTTGGAGAAATTGTAATTTCTAAATCTTTAAGAAATGTGTAACTGCTCTACTCAGAGAAAATGTATTTAACCCTGGCAAACATTCAAGAAGGTTGCCAGAACACTCAGGAGTGGGCAACCTTCAAAAGCTTATGATTTGATCGTATAATCACAAGAATGGAAAATGCATATGCATGTATACATTTACCCAATCGTGATAAACAGCCTCTGTTTACATATTCAACCTTTCTTAATTGTATGATGATAATAACACTAAACAAACATGGCTTTTATGGTAGGGAATAGTAAACCTCATCGCTCCATAGAGAATATGGCGCCAGGGCATTTCAAAAATCTTTCTCAATTTTAATAAAAAACAATCGACCTTTGGAAGTGTTTGCCGTGTAGGCAGAAGTGACAAAATGGGAATTTATACTCATTATGATGGACAATATTTGTAAAGATGGAACTCCCAGCGGAAAGTGACTGGGTTTGATACCCAATGTCCTCAGTCTCCCTGTAGGCATAGGGCACTGGCCTCCTACATTCTCTCTAAAGACATGTCTCTGAGTTCATCTAGGTCGCTTTTGATAGATGCATTTAAAAAATAAAATACAATAGTATATAGTCATTAACCTAACACCAAAACAAACCCTCACACCAACTGTCGAGCAAAGTGTATAAGATCACACAGCACACCAGCAAGTCTTACTGAAAACACCTCAATTACATTGAGCAGCTGTACGATGTAAGTGTAATTTCTGAAATGTATGCATACAGAGAAAACCAATAACTGCTAAGGTACCTCCAGTAAAGGGAGGTTTCAGAAGCTAAATAAATCACAGGGGCCGCTTACTTTTTCAGACATGACTTCTTTGTACCAATTTTTGGGGAGTGAATTCATAACGATATATTCAAAACATAATGGCCATATTTTAACAGTCTGAAACGCAAGTGAGAAACGTGAAACGGAACTAGCTTTGTGGGCGGATCTCTGGCGTCGTTGCTATTATACCGGGGGATAAATGACTCTTGCGCCCGAAAAATGCAAGTACCCCTGACTGCAGCCCGCAGACGGAGCCCACATGGAGGGGGCGGGCACTCAGTCCACATGGAGGGGGCCGGCCCTCCGCCCACATGGAGGGGGCCGGCCCTCCGCCCACATGGAGGGGGCCGGCCCTCCGCCCACATGGAGGGGGCCGGCACTCAGTCCACATGGAGGGGGCGGGCACTCCGACCACATTGACGATTGAGCAGATTTCCGCTGCTCTTGTTAATGCAAGAGTAAACGGTAATACTATGTTAAGCTAGCGGGAGCCCATGCTGTTAATTAAATTAACAGATGGTACGGGAGTATTGTGACTGGGTATCTTTCTTGCTGCGTACCATGGAACTATTATAAAGTTAAGCATAGCCTAAACGACTTGCAAATACATTTTCTCTTGTTTATTTTTTTTTCGCTTAGCTGTTCCACTCATGGACCTATTAACCCTTATAAGGTGTTCGGGACCCGTTTTCAGTTTTTAGCTTTATAAAAGTGATACAAATACAAATTATTTTTTTGAACTAAGATTCATTGGCTTTGGCTCATTTTCTTTGAGGAACATAAATCAGAAAACATTTTCAATGACCCCCCCCCCCTGTATACCCCCCCATCACATTTATATTACACACAGGGTGTTCGGGTCCAATGGACCCGGAGCTAGTTTTAAGTGTGGAAATCATAGGTTCTGTGCACCCTCATTTTCCCTTCTTCCTCTCTGTGTGTGTGTGTGTGTGTGTGTGTGTGTGTGTGTGTGTGTGTGTGTGTGTGTGTGTGTGTGTGTGTGTGTGTGTGTGTGTGTGTGTGTGTGTGTGAGAGAGAGAGGTGAAGCAGGTGAATGGGCCCTTGGTGTGAGCACCCACAGTGTGCACCCACTGTTCCCGCACAAGGTTGCAAAATTGGAGCACCCAACACTATCTACACCCATATTCCCACACATTTCACCCTCTGTCTTGCGGGAACCAAGCTTGGGGACCTGACACTATAAAAAAGCTCTGTCAGCGTGGTTCCATACCACAACTGATCAAGATGGCAAAGCGATTCTCTGTTCAGACTGCCTTACAGTTGATATTTGAAGAGACAGAGGTGTGTGTGTGTGTGTGTGTGTGTGTGTGTGTGTGTGTGTGTGTGTGTGTGTGTGTGTGTGTGTGTGTGTGTGTGTGTGTGTGTGTGTGTGTGTGTGTGTGAGAGAGAGAGAGAGAGGTGAAGCAGGTGAATGGGCCCTTGGTGTGAGCACCCACAGTGTGCACCCACTGTTCCCGCACAAGGTTGCAAAATTGAAGCACCCAACACTATCTACACCCATATTCCCACACATTTCACCCTCTGTCTTGCGGGAACCAAGCTTCGGGACCTGACACTATAAAAAAGCTCTGTCAGCGTGGTTCCATACCACAACTGATCAAGATGGCAAAGCGATTCTCTGTTCAGACTGCCTTACAGTTGATATTTGAAGAGACAGAGGGTTTTGATGGTGATGCAGAGGAAATAGTTTCGGAAAGTGAGGATAACATTTCAGAGTCTGACACCGAGTTTGAAGAGGAGGATGAGCATCAGCCAGCTCCGAAACGTAAAAGAGCCTCAGGACTAGCCCTTCAGCAGGCAGGACCAGCCCGCAAGCAGCCAGCCCCAGGACCATCCCGCGAGCAGCCAGCCCCAGGACCAGCCCGCAAGCAGCCAGCCCCAGGACCATCCCGTGAGCAGTCAGGACCAACCCGCAAGCAGCCAGCCCCAGGACCAACCCGCAAGCAGCCAGCCCCAGGAACAACCCGCAAGCAGCCAGCCCCAGGAACAACCCGCAAGCAGCCAGATGTAGGATCAGCCCGTCAGCCAAAAAGAAACGCTGTGAAGTGTGTGGACCCATGATGGACAGAAAAACACAATATACATGGAACCAGTGCAAAAAATACATATGCAATACACACACAGTGAGACTCTGCCCCTCATGTGTGGTATAGTCTGATATACGTATAATGGCCGAGTTCAAAGGCTTTAATGTGTTGTTCAGACAGATGTTATTGAGTATGTTTCAATTTCTAATGATGTTGATTATTTCCAAGTTATGCCTGTTTTATGAGGCATTTCCTTATTTTGTTGCATTTTAATACAAAAAGAAACAAAAACGAGTGGCACCTCTATTCATAAATGTGATTTAACAAAGGTAAAGTGAACAAATTTAACATGTGTTGTTTATATTACTTGCAATTGGGATGAAGTAACCATCTGGTGAGTATTAAAAAAAAAAAAAGCTTGATTATGTTGAATTAAAAGGCAATGGGTCCACCAGACCCAGCAGCACCTCCTGTGTGACAAAAAAACGAACACCCTATGAAGGTTAAGGTTCCACTTAAGAGTTCACGTTACAACCGTTCGCCGTTGCTCCATGTTTAAATCACAGTGCATTGTTCGTGAACCCGTTCACTAACTGAAATAGTGCCCCCTAGTGATCTTTTTTTTTTTTACTCAGTATTAATAGGCCTACTATTGCTGTTTTCGCTTGAATTTTTGTATTTCTCTACTGATTGCTTCGATAATGCAACATTAAAAGTTACTAACAGCGACTTCACACAGAAGCTCCGGCTTAGGGCCCCCCACCGCCCTTGGGCCCCTGGGCATGTGCCCGGTGTGCCCGTGCGGTAATCCACCCTTGCCTGTAAACAATGCAACGTGTGCGAACTCCTGTACCCGTCTGTCTGTGAGAGTCACAGGCCCAGTAAGAGCCAAAATAAGATTTGGGGAACTATGAAGACTGGGACCCAAAGGTATGACCTTAAAAGATGTAATGTGAGGAATAACGAAGTGACCACATCTAAGGGCAAAAAATGTACCTCAATAGACATAATGAAAAGCTACATGTGTGAAGCACATTAAGTTACACCAATCACAGGAGCACTAACAACAGTCTTTTTATTCAGCAAAACGATAAAAAAATAACAAACAAAGTCTCAACGGGGGGGGGGGGGGAACACACTGACGCCTTCCTCAGTGAGGTGGACGCCACTCTCACTTCGTCGCCCGACATCGCCGTCACCGCCGCCATAGCTGCCAAGCGCCACCATTATGCTGCATCATCAGACTACTGGAGTCGTGTGGCGCAGGCGTCACGGGGAGGGGGGAGGGGGAGAGGTGTTTGACTCAAAAGAGGCAAACACCTTCAGGTTTCTCCTGTCCATCATCTCCACACAGAAGAGTTCATAGTCAGTTTGTAATTGGAATGAGAATTGGAATGGTTGCCATGCTTCTTCCTAATCCCCGCCGTCATGGGATTTGCGCTGTACTGATGCTGCCCTCTGCTCCCAACCTTCCATCCCAATGACCTCTGGGAGAGAGACGCTGTCCTTGAAGGACTGTACCTGGCACCATGCTGCTGCCTGAATTGTGTCCTTCAGGACAACATCCTCTTCCTTGAAGAAAAAAGAAAAATTATTCGTGTCTGTACTTGACACCCTACTCTCCCAAAACCACAACATGGTATGCAAACAAAGGCTACTACTACTGATGAGTTTTCAGTGATAAAAAACACTATTCGACTAGTTATCAGACTATTTCATCTGGCTATACATACAACCTCCAGCATTACACACATATTACATACCAGGTTCCCAGGTTCCAGTTCCTGGTCTTCAGTTTTGTCTTGAAATAAAACAGATTGTTGTCAGTAATGTTGAGTAGGCTAATACAATGGAATAATAAAAGTAGGCCCTAGTAGTGCAATAGATCAGCCATGGAGTAGGCTATAACTTGCATATTGATGGAGATATGTGTACAACTTAATTTGGAAGTAGAAGCCTAATAGAATCAATCATATCTCACAAATACTCTGAATATGTGTAGGCCTACATGGATTCACCTGGATTAACAGTCTATACATTACCTGATCCTTCAGAGCTGGATGCTGTTGGAGCAACTCTAGCCCTTTTTGTGCAGAGATCTTTATCCTGAAATGTATTAGTGGTGGGAGGGTGGTAAGACTATAGTCTTTCACAATTGCTCTAAGACAACATCACACATTACAGTATATGACACGTACCTGTAGCTTTTTTTCCTCCCGTCTTCTCTTCCTGCTTCCTGAAAGCTCCTCTGCAGACCTTGGTGAGTAAATGGCATACGTTACATATTTTCAATATTTCAATAAATGTTGGCAAGTTTGTTACAGTGAAGCAAATTATTTCAGAACTGTAAAGGAAACGTTAAACCCAATTTAAGACACTTACGGCATGGGGAAGTTCTTCAAAAGAACCAGGCACCACCATCGCCGTATTTGCTTCATGTTTGACTGACAAAAGAAACAATATTCAAATGGGTTAACAAATACAAATCAAAAAAACCTTGCCTCCACTAGTGATGATACACTTATGTAAACATACCTCAGCAAAGTCCCACCTTCCATCCATGACAATGTACATTGCGTACTGTAAATTAAGAGAAGTGGTTTATATTTATGTTAATAAAAATAAAAACAACTCCATTTATTTTTGAAAAGAGAAGAAATACCACCCCAGTTGCCCCAATATGACATATTCATAATATACTGAATAGCCATTTCCTTACCATCAACACAAACACCCCACAGTTGTTGGAAAAACCTTGCCTGGGTGCACCCTGTAGTGTGGAGAGTAAAAATGTTTTAGTAGAAGGTAGAATCAGATGGTTTATTTCTGAAATAATAATAATAAAAAATAAAAAACCTGAAGATCATCCACAGTAAGAGTCTTCCAAGGCCCAGGGGCTAAGATCTGAGCCAAGTTTCTGTGAACACAGTATACAGGAAAGTCAATTTAACAGTACAATACTTCTGCTATTCTTAACCCTCCTAAACATGCATAAAAGCCACTGGAGGGGCCACTGGTGTGAATGGAGGGGCCACTGGGGGGGCCACTGGGGGCCCCTCCAGTGGGGCCCCTCCAGTGGCCCCCCAGTGGCCACTGGAGGGGCCACTGGGGGGGCCACTAGAGGGGCCACTGGAGGGGCCACTGGGGGGGCCACTGGAGGGGCCACTGGTGTGAATGGAGGGGCCACTGGGGGGGCCACTAGAGGGGCCACTGGAGGGGCCACTGGAGGGGCCACTGGAGGGGCCACTGGGGGGGCCACTGGAGGGGCCACTGGTGTGAATGGAGGGGCCACTGGGGGGGCCACTAGAGGGGCCACTGGAGGGGCCACTGGAGGGGCCACTGGGGGGGCCACTGGAGGGGCCACTGGTGTGAATGGAGGGGCCACTGGGGGGGCCACTGGAGGGGCCACTGGGGGGGCCACTGGAGGGGCCACTGGGGGGGCCACTGGAGGGGCCACTGGAGGGGCCACTGGGGGGGCCACTGGAGGGGCCACTGGAGGGGCCACTGGGGTGACTGGAGGGGCCACGGGGCCTCTGGGGTGTCGTGCGATTCCAGGTGCTTTAAAATCTGTTTTCGGTCTATAATTGTTATTGCACAATTACAACAATGAAAGTGCGTCTTCTTCCTGCAATCTAAACCGCACTTTATGATTGTGAACTCTGAAAGAAGAAATATACAAGATATACAATTAATAATAACTGCTTTCATAATGGACATATTTTAAATAGTGTATTTAAAATGGTATCAAATATATAATAAGAAGAAGAAGAAGAAGAAGAAGAAGAAATTAAGAAAATATACCTCTGTATTTAACCGAGGCATGGCATGTGATGTGATAGTCGATAACATATTTTGATGCTTTGTATTGGCAGAAGGGGCAGTGATGAAGACCGCTGCAGCTGTCCAGGTGTATTTCAGGGCTCTCGCCATCCGCAATTACACTGACGTGTCTCTAAAAGTAAAAGAAAACCAGTATAAACATAAAAGCAGTTTTCTACAAAAAAACATTGCAGCGTTTCGGTTTTCTATTTTTCGGCTGCTTTGTATAAGATGGCGTGTGCATATACACGATGTAATTAGACTAAAATAATATTGATATTCGATTTCTGTGGACTCTTATGAACATTTCAAGACCCAACATGAAGTATCAACTCATTGCTAAGGATATCCACAACGACGATAAAGTAAGTATGCACCAAGGGTGGGGGAGGGTGAGGGGGGCTATTTTGACCTAAGACACTAGGATATATTTGATCTATATTCACTAAACATATTTATTCCACCGAATGGTTGACATTGGTTGACATTCCTGAGATTCTAAGCTTTCCAACGGTGTATGACATGACTATATCACTCAACCTTATGATGCTGAAAATTGACCTAGCATGTTGGGGGGAACATGCTAGGTGTAACTAAAACTTTCCCGCCGGCGGGAATTGACGATTAAGTAGTTAACAAGACATAATACACAATTGCATGAATATTACTAAATATATTAAGCATTTTGACAGTCTCACTTACTTGCATGTTTTAGCCATCACTCGCTCGGGCGGGCACACTCTAATTTCTGGTAATTTTCAGCTAACGGGATCAGAAATGCTGTTGATGCTGACCAGTCCTCCTCAATGTGAACTGAGTGCCCGCCCCCTCCATGTGGACTGAGTGCCCGCCCCCTCCATGTGGGCGGAGGGCCGGCCCCCTCCATGTGGGCGGAGGGCCGGCCCCCTCCATGTGGGCGGAGGGCCGGCCCCCTCCATGTGGACTGAGTGCCCGCCCCCTCCATGTGGGCTCCGTCTGCGGGCTGCAGTCAGGGGCTTCTCGAAAAATGGGTTGGTCTGAATACCCGTAGGTGTGTTTTGTGTGTAACATGCAATAAACCAGGCATGTCCAAAGTCCGACCCTTATGCCCCGTTTACACCATCCCACTAATGGCCGCTAATGGCCGATGGACCACCGATGTGGAAGTTGCGGTGATTCGGGTGACATCAGGCTAAAAATGTACGATCGGGTCAATTTATCGGGGTAGAATTTACACATACCCGATGTTATAATGATAACATAACGATTTATGCCAGGGAAAACACCCGAAGTGACCCGATGTTACCACGTTTTGGTGAAAAGACCCGATGTAGTCTTGATTCCAGCCCGATTGTGAGCCGAATAATAATAATAATACATTTCATTTAGAGGCGCCTTTCAAGACACCCAAGGTCACCTGAATAATGGTAAACAATCAGGTGATGACTCGATCAGCCATGATTTCCAGCCGAATTCCGGCCGTTGTAGACTCGAATATAGCGGAAGAGACCCGATGCGTAACGATAGATACCCGATCCCCCACGGAATAGGCTCGTCCGAGACCCGATGTGCATGACCAGTCGGGCGTCCGCGCGATGGTTATATAAACCCCCGATTTTCTAAGCCGATTCATTTCATATTTCTAAATTCCAACCAGTGCACATCTCGTTATTCTCTTCTACATTTGGATTATCTAATTACAACGTTGTTCGTAACTACTACCAGAATGGGACCAAAGAAGATTATCTCCCAGAGTAAGGCCAGGAGGGGTAGAGCCAAGGGTGCCAGGGAAGCCTCCACCTCATCTCCATCACCCAGAGGGCCGAGCCCAGCAGCATCTCCCAAAGCAGCATCTCCACCACCAGCATCACCACCTAGCTCTGAGTCTGAGCAGCATGAGGCCACTCACGAGGCCGATGTCCCAACCATGAAGAGGAGGCGTGAACAGCCAGTGTACCTTACTGATGATCAGCAGCAGTTGCTGGCTGACTGGTTGAAGGACCACCCAGAGATTTATACAAAGGGCTCTAGGGATTTTAAGAACACGGAGAGGAAGAAGAGGAGGTGGGAGGACATGGCCAAGGACCTTGGAGTTAGCTACGAGGAGCTCATTAGGTGGTACCAGTCTACCAGGACTCGGGTTGGGAAACTCCTCCACACAGTCTCAGGGCAGGAGGTTGACATGAGCAAGACGGACAGGGACAGGTACCTGGTGGCCACCTTTCGATTCCTCCTGGATCACATTGTCCGTCAGCCAACCAGAGTGGCTCATAGTGTAAGTATCACATGTAATAAGATTGGTATTTCCATAGAAATAACATGTGATTGCATTTATATTCCATTTATATACTCCTGATGCCATGTCCATGAAAATTTGTTTACATGTCACTTAATGTTTTTTTGCCATTTTGTCTTTCCAGTTGAAGGAGAAGATAGCAGCTTCTCAGCCCTCTGCTGCCGTGTCCAGAGCACCGAGGTCCTCGGATGGGTCCTCAGATGAAGGTCACATGTCGGAGCCATTGGACATACTGACACAGCCAGAACCAGAGGGAGACACAGGTGGCCCTTCGACCTCCACCGACCGTTCCACCAAGGGGAAGGGGAAGGGGAAGGGCAAGACTACCCAGCCTACAGGTTTTCTGGATTTTGTGGCCCAGCTGCAGGAACAACAGGATAGCAACGAATCCCTCCAGAGGCAGGTCCGGTCTGTTCTAGAACAACCAGTGAACATTCCCACTAGCTCCATGTTTGGCTTGTTCATTGCTTCTATGGTGGAGACACGTGTCCGGTCTCATTTACAGCTACGTTTCTATCAGGAGTGTTTTGCACTCCTGATGAACTTTGTTGACCAGCCAGTCCAGGTGACCACCCCTGTTCCACAGCCCATGCCGCAGCCCATCACGCAGCCCAAGCCACAGACATCGTTCCAACTCATGCAGAATCCGTTCAACCTCGATCCCAGATTTGTAGCCCAGCAGGAGAGACGTCGGGCTGACTACACTGGCATGGCACCTCCCAGGAGTACTAGTGTAGATTCTATGTGGGGGGGACCAGGGCCTTCTGGACCTGAGGCCAGTCTGGTACGACCTGAGACCACTGCACCAAGATCCTCCAGCACTCCCAGTCAGCTGGATTTGCTGAACATTTCCAGATTGTCCTCCCTGTCCTTTATGGCCCAGTTGGCATCTGAGAGGTCGAACTTGGAGACCCCCAGTGACCCCCCGGAGCAGGAGTATCAGGACTAGGGTTATTGTAATGTGATCATTCTATTATAATGTGATAATTTATGTTGTATATATGTTAGTGTGAAATGACGCGTTTGGCGTCATTTGAAGTCATTTGACGTCATTTCGGGAGAAGGCCAAGGGGAGACTGGTTTAGACTGATATTTATATTTATTTATATTACAATAGCGATTTTATAATGATAGAACGCCGGTTCTAAATGGGTGAAGTATCCCTTTAATTATAAAAGTGTTCATTCCTTCAAAAGAAATTAAAAATTCTGAAACATATTCATGGAAACAAAACATATTTTTTTCTAAATTTGCGTTGTATACATTTTTTTTATGGGTCAATATTAATTAATTCCTGATATTAAATAATGATTAATCTAAGAATATGACCATGAACTTTAAAAATTAATTTAATTCTTAGTAACAGGAGTAATATTGATTTATTTTTTATTAACCAATTCATGGTACATATATTCACTTCAGCACAAATTTGACACAAAGCACCAAATGTCACAAAATGCAATCAAACTAATCAGGTCACAGTTCATATACAAACACAATGTCCTTTGTTCACACAATGTTCACACAATGTTCTGCATATTAACACAATGTCATGGATCACTTCACCCTGGGTGACCAATAGTAAGCCTTCAATTAATCCCTCTGGATCTTCGCTTCCTCAGACTCCCTCCCCCTTCTTGGGCCACGGATTGGCAAGAGTTGCCTCACGTCATCCCTCCAGGCTCCATCAACCATCTGTTGATCGTCACGTTCCTGGTCAGCATACTGGGGACCTTCAATGGGATGTCTGATCCGGATGAGGTTATGTAAACACACACAGGTCAGGACTATGGATTCCACCGTACAAGGAACCTGCTGGAGGGCTGTTAACAAGCACTGGAATCTATGCGACAAGATTCCAAAACCGTTCTCCACAATTCTACGAGCCCTGGAAAGCCTGTAAATGGTAAATGGTAAATGCGTTCTGGATCAGTAAGGTGTCACTTGGAGTAAGGCTTCATCATCCAAGTCCCGAGAGCAAACGCATCGTCCCCAACTAGGAAGTATGGCATGTCTGCATCATCACCTGGAAGTGATTCAGGTTGTGGAAATCCTATGGTTTCGTCATTGATACAGGCCTTCAGTTCTGAGTGGTTGAACACATTGGCATCTCCTGCAGAACCCATGGCACCGACATCTACCCATAATAACTTGTACTGTGCATCTACCATGGCCATCAAAATGATGGAGTGGAACTGTTTGTAATTATAATAGTTCGACCCTGCATGCTTCGGACACTTTATGGCGATATGCTTCCCATCTAGGGCTCCAAGGGTGTGGTGGAAATTCCATCTTCTGGAGAACTCTTCAGCTATTGGTCTCCATTCAGCTCGTGTCGCAGGGCATGCAATCACTTCATCCTTGTAGGCTGCAACTATGGCCTCACATACTACCGGCACAAACCCACTTATTGTGCACACGGGCACGCTGAACGAGTACATGAGGGAGTGGTAGGAGTCCCCACTTGCTACATGAGCATATTGTTAACATTGTGTTGGTGGTTGAGCTGGAGTTGCCAGTTCATCAGTTCTAGTCTGAGTCTTCTGTGGTTCATCAGGACATCCATCCTCATCATCTGGTTACCAAAGAGATATGCTGAAGCAAAATTTCACCCCCTATTTATACCCAAGTGACAGATCGAGGGTCTTCCTTAACACAATCTGGTCACAATCGTTATTTGTCGTTAGACTATCGGTATAATTCGGCCTGCAATCTGTATATTTCGGGTTACATTGGCTTACATCGGGTCTAATTCGGGTAAAAAATAAATAGCTTGTCTCTATCGGGTTTAATTCGTGTGCATTCGTGTAATAAACGTGCTATTCCGTATGTCTTCCCTAGAGACGTCGGGTGTCTCTCGGGGGTCTTTAGCGTGTTGAGGTTGCCGATATAAAGACGATAAAACACGATAAAGCGCGGAAGATTAACGAATATAGCCGATGTACCCCAGGAAAATTCCCGAACGACTTGCGATGTCTTACATTATACTCCCGTTCTATTCCCGATTATAGCCGATTAGCCCATAGCAACACCTGGTAACCGATTCTACCCCAATAGACCCAAAATTAACAAACATGTTCGTTCTTTCCCGATGTTGCCCGATGTTGCCCGATCATTGAGCTTTTCTTCCCGTTGTCTAACGATGTTCCCGGGAAGAGTAACAGTGTTTCCCGATGCAACCACGCTATTTGCGATGTTATAACGATAGCTGCTGATTTAGACATCGGGCACCATCGGGGCCCACTATCGGGTAGGTGTAAACAGGGCATTACGAAAATGTATTATTTATGGCCCGCCAGCCCGCCACCGTTGCAATTGCTCTTTTCACCACATGGTGGCAACAGCATTCTGGCGCTAGCCACATCCGCGACCCCCATGAACCTGACCCCTCCACCCCACAGGTAGACTAATACATAGACATCTTATATCATAGACGGAGCATTGTACGCTACCGCCTACTGGCGCTGACGAGACGCGGGGCTGCCATCTTGGAGTGGTCATCCGCTCCACTCAGTGTAATCCGTTTGGCTGGAGCAATGAACTGTCAGTGCATTTAATTAATCATACCTCACTTAATACCACAGATTTACATGTGGTCTTTTGTCATACGTGTAGCTATGATAAAGGACACATGGTTTGGCGTGTTTTATTATTCATAGTTGGCTTAACACTAATAGAATATTCTGATATGCTTTAAGTGACCAGACATCCGAGATCAAAACTGGGAACATAATCCCCGAGAAGGGGAAAAAAAACGGTCAGCTATTTTTAAGTTGAAGAAACAATATATCCTGCATCAACAATGTATGAATACATTAGATATGTATATATCTTAGGGACCTTATAGACTGCATCTCTGACTGTGGCTGCAGCAGCAGTTTATTCTGTTGTGACAATTTGTATTGATATTTTGTATTTACTATTAACATTCTTTCTTTAAATGTTTATGTTTACAGTGATTGTTTTATATGTATTTCGCTTTAGTAAAAAGCGTCTGCCAAATATTTAAACATAAAACAAAGTTTTTATATCAGCTAAAACCACTAATCTGTTTCACTGGATTCAGAATAAAACCAAATTCTGTGTTACCCAACAATGTTAGTATTTAAATATTGTTACTTGAATGACTTATTCATGGTTACAATTATACTGTTTTGTCTTATACTTTGCCTAAAATGAGAATGCATCATAATACAAATCTGCTGATGGAATGTTTATTTACAGGAAATAATATACATAAATATAAATATACAGGAAAATGATCAGACCAGAACTAGTGAAATTCAAAAGACAATAAGAAGCCAGGGTTAGGGTTAAAACCCCTTAAAGAGGACTGTTTTGCACAGCTTCTTTCTTGTGCTTCCTTTCTGTAGTTGAAGAGAGGCGAGTTTGGCAATGTGGTGTAGCCTTAGCTTATGAAACACCGACGCAACCAATGAGAGCAAGTCCGAATGGTGGTTGTCGATGCCAAACTGTGTCTCCTCAATGTGTTCCCCAAGCAGAAATATATCCTCTCTTCCAATCTCCCCTCGGACGATGTGTAGGACTGTTGACACTTTAGGAGCTTGAGCTTGCATTGTTGAAGCTTGGCGGATCACCCTCTCTGCAGCCCTCAGCACCTTATAATAATGATAACAACAATAATAATACATTATATTTATATAGTGCTTTACACAGTGCTCAAAGACACTACAGAACAGAGAAAAATAAGGAAAAAGAAACTTTAATATTAAAAAAACAAGATAATAAAATATAATAATACATAATATTATACATAATACACAATACAATATATAAAAGGATACGTTTGTTTGACAATAGAATATTCACTTTTATGAATGCTAGCCTTATGATGATACACCTACTCTTTGGAGGCGAACTGGGAAGCTGAAGAGGGATGGAATAACACCATCAAGTAGTCTGAAAATCTGACCCGTCCTGTCAAAATCAGCCTCCTTAAAATGTTGACAGCAGACAACTGAATAATCACTTGCAGTGAATCCTTCTCTCCTCAAAGCCCCTTCCCACTTCTTCCTCACATCTTTATCTTTGGGAAACCTTCAAAAGTGTCAGATGTAATCTTGGTCAGTGCTTATGGAATATGATTTATCAAGTATCAGTTCATAGCCGGGTGAACGCGTAGCCTAGTTCAACAGTAATCCCAAGATTACCCCATTCCAGGTGTCAGGTGTGGCAGGGCCTTTTCCTGTTTATCACACATTTTGTCCCACACATTTCACGAAGGTGGGCTACACAAAAATGGGTTGGAAAGCTAGACTAGCTATACTGTGTATAGCCACTGTCCATCTGATTGCCTTATATATTAACATATATTAGCCCCCCTACACAATCTGGACCGCGGGCCTAACTTTTATCCCTATTGGCTTTTACAATCTTTATCATCATCATTTATTTATTGAAGTATTTCTTCATTTCATTGACAAGCAATTATATTATTGTCATACTCTTGTTTATTAGCCTATCTGGCTACGATTTCAGTAGTACTATCGAAGACAAAAATACTGCTGGAACCCACAGAGGAGCATGTGTCTGGCAGAGTGTCTGGATGTTTGACTGGTTCAATATTAATATAAGAATATATATAGAAATATAGTAATATTCCTTTCACAAAATACAACCAATAGTACGGTAATGTTAAATCTTACTTGTGAAAAGTAATCCCCCGATTCCTATTGTGGATGGTCTGCCGATTTGAGCAGGAATACGCTTAACAACAGCCCGGTGTGGGTGTCAGATTGACTCGGCTGCCAGATCGACTCGGGGTCCTGCGCTTACAGATGACGTATCGACACTTGACGTATCGACACAAGCCAACGGACAAACCCGGAAGGGTTGTTTATAAATGGGGCTCAATCATGGACATAAAAAGAAGGCTCAATCCGTTTTGATTTTTATTTCATCGAACGCAGCCCTTTCTTTCGCACAACAAAGCCATTGGAAATACGTCTAAAAGCACTGATGAATGCATATGTAACCCAGTTCCTGTTAGGGACTCTTATTCTGAAGGAGGAGAACGGAAGTGTCTGCGTGTGGGTCGCTGTTTTGACTCTATGTTGGGAGTGCTGGAAATAAAGTGGATCGCCCGTTCAGTGAATGGAGTTAATCGATTCTTCTTTTATTTATAACCCAAGTATATGCAACAATAATTTGTACATTAGATTATTATTCATAGATTAGAAAACAAAAGGAGATTGTATTTGGGAATAACATGGGAATGAATGAAACGCGCATGCGCATTTAAAAGACAGCGTTTACAGGAAGTGCGTCATTATTGCGCATCTAGGACCCAGAGTCGATCTGGCAGCCGAGTCAATCTGACACCCACACCGGCATTCTGTTTCTGCTGTAGACGCCACCTGTTGCTGCTCCTGGTTGACCACTCCAAGATGGCGGCCGTATTTCTGGCGTCCCAGCAGCCAATGCTGCATCTATGCTATAAGAAGTCGAATCCGAATACTCATACTTGACTGCTATATAGTATGCATTTTGTAGTACGCCACAAATATAGCGCGTCCGAATGCTCAGTACGCATTGTGTAGTACGGAAAACGTTTCCGAATGCGTACTACCGCCACAGTATACAACGGTAGGTCACTACGCTATCCCACAATGCAACGGGGAGTCTGGTAACGAACGAAGAAGAGATGGCTGACCCGACACCACCAGCAGCGGCTTAGAAAGACGTTGGAGAAAGCGGCGAAAAGAAGAGACATTAAAAAGAGTAAAAAAGTAAAGTAAGTAATTAAGTAAAAAGAGAAATTTTTTATTCAATAGCAACGATGACAAGACGGAAAACAGGTAACTTATCAAGGTAATTTTGCCGGCATCTGAGGGGAGATACAGTACATCATCTCCAAACATCCGGTGGAGTTTGGAAGCGTTCGGAGGCGTTCTACGCATAGCTGTAGACCGTACTACACTGTCAAGTGTAGTACGGTCAAGTAGTAGACACTGAACAGAAATAGTATCTACTAAGTATTCGGATGCAGCCTATGGCTGGGACGTGAGAAATACGGCCGCCATCTTGGAGTGGTCAACCGGGAGCAGCAACAGGTGGCGTCTACAGCAGAAACAGAATGCCGGGCTGTTGTTCAGCGTGTTCCTGCTCAAATCGGCAGACCATCCACAATAGGAATCAGGGGATTACTTTTCACGAGTCCGATTTAACATTACCGTACTATTGGTTGTATTTTGTGAAAGGAATATTACCTGTATTTTTGTCTTCGATAGTACTACTGAAATCGTAGCCAGCTAGGCTAATAAACAAGAGTATGACCATAATATAATTGCTTGTCAATGAAATGAAAAAATACTTGAATAAATAAATGATGATGATAAATGTAACTGCCTCTGTGTCAGTCAGCGCGGTATTTCTGAGTTATTTATTTTGGTAGGAACCAAAGTTCTCTAAGGCGGAACCTTTGTTTTTGTATCGCCCGTTTCCGTCAGGACATACTTTAGCGTAACACTCATCAAAAAAGTCCGCTGATTTAGTACATGTTTTTCAGTGCTGATGCATCTGCAAAATAGCTCTTAGCATCAAGATAAACAATCCTACAGAGTAATGCCAAGCTACACAACTTTCCTCTTGCAATGCAGCTACTAAGGTATGTTTTGCTGACGTTTTTTGTGTGTGTTTTCTGTTCTTGTTTGTATTAAATTGTTTTTATACAGCTAAGGGCTAACACCGTTAAGGGCTAACACATGTTGGGCTTAGTTAGATTGGTCTTTGTGTTTTGTTGTATTATATGTAACCAAAGTGTATTGTGTATACAGTAGCCTAATTGAAAGTGACGACATTACCAGGACAATGTTGGGATATTACTGTATGGCTTGTTATTATTTTGACTAGTGATTATTGTATTTGTGTATTATGTTTTTTGATTACAGTTTTCACGGTCTGGATGAACCAAATAAATCCTGCCAGTAAACAAAAAGGAAACTCGTTGCTGTCGTTTGTACTGAGGGAATTATAGTGAAAACTTAGCTGCTCACGAAGACAGCACCAAAGAGCAGTGAATGACAACAGTAAGGCAAGTAAGATGTCCCGAAATGGCGAAGAGCACACAATTGCAGATGTACATTTCCCAGACATGGAGTCACACGCACCTGACAAGACAGAGTGTGTGCACGAGCACAGCTCAACCGTGCAGCCACAAGCGACTGAAGGCATCATAGTGGACAACCCCGCTTCCTCAGAAGAGCCACCATTAGGCCAAAGAGTCTGCAGAATGACGGAAAAGGGTCAAGAACAGCATGATGAGCAAGTAATAAAGGTTGCACATCGGTTCAGTGTGTGCTATGAGAAGTGGAAGGATGCCACTAAAGAAGCCAAGCAAGCGCTGAGTGGAAAGTGCTCAGACGACCTGCTAGATGGACAAATTACTAAAGTACGCAATACCTCTAGGAGTCTAAATGACGTTTATGACGATTGGAAACGCCTTGAGGTTCCTGACCTTAACACACGTCGCAAAATCGACACCTGTGAAACAGTAACAAAGAAGATGGTTAAGGATGCAATGGACCTTATAGATGCAAGGGAGGAAGCTACAGCCCATAGGCATACTACAAGTCAAAGACATGAAGAACATCGAGTCATTGAAGAGGTAATGTCTGTAGCCTCAGGAAGGACAGGCACTAGCTCTCGCCACACTAAGTGCTCCTCTGCAAGCAGGATGAGTGCAGCTGCTGAGGTTGCTGCCAACAAAGCCACCTTAGAAGTACAGCTGGAGCAAGAGCATTATATTAAAGAGCTTCAGAGACTGGAAGTTGAAGCCGCTCAGCTAAAAGCCAAACAAGAGGCTGAAAATGCAGAGAGACAAAGAGTGCTAGAAGCCAAGCGCAGAGAACTAGATCGATTGGAGACTATTAAGAAGCTAAAGGCTGCTGAGGCACGACAGCAAGTATATGACCAGAGTATACATTCATGTCCGGCAACTAAGGGCGACGGCTCAGATGAAGAAATAAATTATCTTCTCCATTGTGGCTCTGTGAAGAAAGAAGAGGAAGTCAAGCCTCAAACTATAAATGTTCTTCTCCATCGTGTCTCTGTGAAGAAAGAAGAAGTCAAGCCTCAAACTAGCCCACTGCGGCACCATTCTACACCACCAGCTGTAGCACAAGCAAGGCAAGAAAACAAATATGAAGATGGCACAACAGCTCTCGTCAAAGCGCTCGCAGAAGCCATCAGTGCGAGTCGCATTCCTCTACCTGAACCTACAGTGTTCAGTGGTGACCCACTCCGATTCAACGACTGGAAAGTGTCCTTTCAGACGCTCGTTGACAGGAAGAACATACCAGCTGAAGAGAAGATATATTATCTACGCAAGTATGTGGGTGGATCTGCTAAAAGGGCCATAGAGAGCTACTTTTTACTTGGCACAGAGCCAGCATATTATGCAGCATGGGACATCCTAGAAGAGCGATACGGCAATCCATTCCTCATCACCAAGGCCTTCAGAGAGAAGCTCGACGCGTGGCCCAAGATAAGCTCCAAAGGCAGTATGGAACTTCAAGAACTCGCCGACTTCCTGCGCTGCTGTGAGGCAGCCATGTCTCAGATCAGAGGTCTTGAAATACTTAATGATTGCAACGAGAACCAGAAAATTCTCTCTAAACTCCCAGACTGGGTGACTTCAAGGTGGAATAGGAAAGTCATAGAAGCAGAAGAAGACACTCACATGTTCCCGAGCTTCAGCCAGTTTGTCAAGTTTCTCACACGTGAAGCTAAAATCGCTTGCAGCCCAATAACATCTCTTCATGCTCTTAAGCCAAGTGAAAGGATTCCAGACAAGTGTGTAAAGAGCGGAGGTCCTGGAGCAAAGGTGTTAGCAACCACCTCAGATGAGAAAGCCGTCGTCACAAGCTGTGTCTTCTGTGAGAAGGCAGGACACAGTCTACAAAGGTGTTACAAGTTTATGCAAGGGACAATCTTGGAGCGAATCAAGTTTGTTCAAGAAAATAAATTGTGTTTTGGCTGTCTCAAATTTGGCCACCGATCTAGAGATTGTAGAGAAAGAGACAGCTGCGACACCTGTGAGAGAAGACACCCAACTTGTCTTCATGACGATCGCACCAAGGAAGAAAGGATGTCTACAAGATCTGACAGAGCAAGGTACAGTGACAAAGACAAAGAAGAGTACAAAGAAAGGAAGAATGAACAGTCACAAGACCAGTCAGAGAGACCATCACGTGAGGCGACGGCACTTAGAGTCATCCAGAATGTTGGAGACACGCATACCTCCACAATAATTCCAGTGTGGGTGTCATCTACAAGTGTACCAAGTCGTGAAGTTCTGGTGTACGCACTCCTTGATACACAAAGTGACACAACCTTTATCCTCGACGAGACAGCGAAGGCTCTCAATGCTAGGAGTGAACCAGTTCAGCTAAACCTCTCCACGTTGGCTTCAAGAAACACAATCGTGTCCTGTCGGAAGCTAGCTGGTCTACAAGTTAGAGGTTTTTATTCAGACAAGATAATCACTCTTCCAGTGACTTACTCAAGAGAGTTTATCCCTGCAAACAGAGACCATATTCCCACACCAGATACGGCGAAAGCATGGCCTCATCTTGAACACATTGCAGATGAGATCGCTCCTCAGCAAAGCTGTGATGTCGGCCTGTTAATTGGCTACAACTGTGCCCAAGCCCTCGTTCCAAGACAAGTGGTGCCTGGTGAGGAACACCAGCCGTTTGCACAAAAGACAGACTTGGGCTGGAGTGTAGTGGGATATGGCAACCCGTGTCTCAACTATGGAGATGCAATTGGAATAAGTCACCAAGTCATGGTGAAGCAAGTGATGCCAGGTCTACCGTCCTCTTCAGACCTCACAAAGGAAGTGCACTATGTCTGTAGGACACAGATCAAAGAAGTTCTCTTACCTGCAGATGTCATCAAGATGCTGGAGTCTGACTTCGTTGAAAGAGAGTCGGAAACCAGCCCCATCTCTCAAGAAGATCTAAGGTTCCTGTCAAAAATGGAAAAGAGTATCAAGTTAAAGAGCGACGGTCATTACGAAATGCCGCTGCCATTCAAGAAAGAAAGACCTAACTTACCTGATAATAAGATCTGTGCTATCCATCGTCTCAGGTGCCTAGAAAGAAGGCTGAGAAGAAACGACCAGTACTACAAAGACTACAAGACCTTCATGGATGAGACCATAAGACGCGGAGATGCAGAAAGGGTCCCGGAGGAAGACATCCACAAAGCTCCTGCTTGGTACATTCCGCATCATGGGGTGTATCATCCACAAAAGCCTGGGAAGATACGTGTTGTCTTCGATTGCTCCGCCAAGTACCAAGGAACGTCCTTGAACGACCACCTCCTGACGGGTCCTGAGTTGACAAACACCTTGGTGGGAGTTCTGTATCGCTTCCGAAGAGGTCCTGTGGCAATCATGTGTGACATCGAACGCATGTTTCACCAGTTCCATGTTAAGGCAGAAGACCAAGATTACCTGCGGTTCCTTTGGTGGGACAATGGAGATCTCGAAAGCCAACCTTCCATCTATCGGATGAAAGTCCACTTGTTTGGTGCAGCATCGTCACCTGGCTGTGCCAACTATGGGCTGAAGCATGTCGCTGCTGAAGGACAAGGAAACTTTAGTGACGACACCATAAAGTTCATTCAACGGAACTTCTACGTGGATGATGGATTGTCAAGTGTAGCATCCGAAGACCAAGCGATCCAACTGGTGAAAGAAGCAAGAGAACTTTGCAGCACAGGCAAACTCCGGCTGCATAAGTTTATCTCTAACAGCAAGAAGGTCCTAGACGCAATCCCAAAAGAAGAATGTGCTGCAGCTGCCAAAGACAAGGACATGGCAATGGGTGAACTGCACATGGAAAGAGCACTCGGTGTGCAGTGGTGCGTGGATTCTGATGAGTTCCAGTTCAGAGTAATCGTCAAGGAGAATCCACTTACTCGAAGAGGAGTCCTGTCCACAGTCGCTTCAGTCTACGACCCTCTTGGATTTGTGGCACCGTTCATCTTGTTGGGAAAGCAGATCCTGCAGCAGATGTGTCGTGACAAGCTCAGTTGGGATGACACCTTACCTGATGACCTACGACCTCTGTGGGAAAGCTGGCTTCAAGACCTGCGAAATCTAGCCGAGGTGAAGATTCCAAGATGCTACGTTCCATCAAGCTTCAAGGTCCAACACTACGAACTCCACCATTTCGCCGATGCCAGTGAGTCAGGCTATGGAGAGTGCTCGTACCTCAGAGCAGTGAGTACGTCAAGTGAAGTCCACTGTTCCTTTGTAATGGGAAAGTCGAGAGTCGCTCCTACTAAGGTCACAACCATACCAAGACTCGAGCTGTCAGCAGCAGTGGTAGCTGTCCGCACCAGTGACATGCTCAAGAAAGAACTGGAAATAGAATGCCTACAAGAAGTCTTCTGGACTGATTCAAGAGTGGTCCTTGGTTACATCAATAATGAAGCCAGAAGATTTCACGTGTTTGTGGCAAATCGTGTGGAACGCATCAAGCAAAGCACAGAGTCTACACAATGGAAGTATGTGGCTTCAGAAGATAATCCAGCAGACTACGCCTCAAGAGGTCTCACAGCAGAGCAACTGGTATCCTCTAACTGGTTCACAGGCCCAGACTTTCTTTGGCAGAAGGAGTTACCAAGTGGAGATGTCAAGGTGGGAGAGATCACATATGACGATCCTGAGCTTAAGAAGGTCCAGGTTCTCGACACCCAGGCGAAAGAAGTCAAGTCGCTGCTAGATCGCCTACACAAGTTTTCAGACTGGTCCAAAATGGTGAAAGCTATCGCCAGACTCCAGCGCCATGTGAAAGAAATTAAAGGGCTTCAGCCAAAGTCCTGTGAAGCCTGCAGTTTGGAGGATGGCAAAGGTTATCGAAGTGTACCCAGGAAAGGATGGGAAGGTGCGAAGACTCAAGTTGCTCATCAGCGACTCAACCCTTGATGAGAAAGGAAAGCGTATCTCCAAACCTGTCCACCTGGAAAGGCCCATCCATAAGACGGTGACGCTGATGGAAGCAGACTGAAGACTCCGACCTCTCTCTTTCTTTTCCTCCCCTCTCTCTCTCTATCTGTCTCACTACAGGTGCAGTCATGGTGATCGTTCTCTGGGGAAGCCAAGGACTGAAGTTTAGTTTTTTTTGTTTATCCTTTCTACGCAGTATGTTGTCTCTCAATAGTTGAAGAAAATCATATACATGTGATATGTTTTGGTGGGAGTGTAACTGCCTCTGTGTCAGTCAGCGCGGTATTTCTGAGTTATTTATTTTGGTAGGAACCAAAGTTCTCTAAGGCGGAACCTTTGTTTTTGTATCGCCCGTTTCCGTCAGGACATACTTTAGCGTAACACTCATCAAAAAAGTCCGCTGATTTAGTACATGTTTTTCAGTGCTGATGCATCTGCAAAATAGCTCTTAGCATCAAGATAAACAATCCTACAGAGTAATGCCAAGCTACACAACTTTCCTCTTGCAATGCAGCTACTAAGGTATGTTTTGCTGACGTTTTTTGTGTGTGTTTTCTGTTCTTGTTTGTATTAAATTGTTTTTATACAGCTAAGGGCTAACACCGTTAAGGGCTAACACATGTTGGGCTTAGTTAGATTGGTCTTTGTGTTTTGTTGTATTATATGTAACCAAAGTGTATTGTGTATACAGTAGCCTAATTGAAAGTGACGACATTACCAGGACAATGTTGGGATATTACTGTATGGCTTGTTATTATTTTGACTAGTGATTATTGTATTTGTGTATTATGTTTTTTGATTACAGTTTTCACGGTCTGGATGAACCAAATAAATCCTGCCAGTAAACAAAAAGGAAACTCGTTGCTGTCGTTTGTACTGAGGGAATTATAATAAAGATTGTAAAAGCCAATAGGGATAAAAGTTAGGACCACAGTCCAGATTGTGCAGGGGGGCTAATATATGTTAACTAATTAGGCAATCAGATGGACAGTGGCTATACAGAGTATAGCTAGTCTAGCTTTCCAACCCATTTTTGTGTAGCCCACCTTCGTGAAATGTGTGGGACAAAATGTGTGATAAACAGGAAAAGGCCCTGCCACACCTGACACCTGGAATGGGGTAATCTTGGGATTACTGTTGAACTAGGGTATGTGTTCACCCGGCTGTGAACTGATACTTGATAAATCATATTCCATAAGCACTGACCTAGATTACATCTGACACTTTTGAAGGTTTCCCAAAGATAAAGATGTGAGGAAGAAATGGGAAGGGGCTTTGAGGAGAGAAGGATTCACTGCAAGTGATTATTCAGTTGTCTGCAGTCAACATTTTAAGCAGGCTGATTTTGGCAGGACGGGTCAGATTGTCAGACTACTTGATGGTGTTATTCCATCCCTCTTCAGCTTCCCGGTTCACCTCCAAAGAGTAGGTGTATCATCATAAGGCTAGCTTTCATACATGTAAATATTCTATTGTCAAACAAACGTATCCTTTTATATATTGTATTGTGTATTAAGTATAATATTATGTATTATTATTATTTGATTTTATTATCTTGTTTTTTGAATATTAAAGTTGCTTTTTTCTTATTTTCTCTGTTCTGTAGTGTCTTTGAGCACTGTGTAAAGCACTATAAAAAATATAATGTATTATTATTGTTGTTATTATTATTATAAGGTGCGGAGGGCTGCAGAGAGGGTGATCCGCCAAGCTTCAACAATGCAAGCTCGCTCCTATAGGTGTCAACAGTCCTACACATCGTCCAAGGGGAGATTGGAATAGAGGATATATTTCTGCTTGGGGAACACATTGAGGAAACACAGTTTGGCATCGACAACCACCATTCGGACTTGCTCTCATTGGTTGTGTCGGTCTTTCATAAGCTAAGGCTACACCACATTGCCAAACTCGCCTCTCTTCAACTACAGAAAGGAAGCACAAGAAAGAAGCTGTGCAAAACAGTCGTCTTTCAGGGGTTTTAACCCTAACCCTGGCTTCTGATTGTCTTTTGAATTTCACTAGTTCTGGTCTGATCATTTTCCTGTAAATTTATATTTATCTATATTATATCCTGTAAATAATCATTCCATCAGCAGATTTGTATTTTCATGCATTCCCATTTTAGGCAAAGTATAAGACAAAACAGTATAATTGTAACCATGAATAAGTCATTCAAGAAACAATATTTAAATACTAACATTGTTGGGTAAGACAGAATTTGGTTTTATTCTGAATCCAGTGAAACAGATTGGTGGTTTTAGCTGATATAAAAACTTTCAGGTGTTTAGATATGTTTTATGTTTAAATATTCAACAAACGCTTTTTTCTAAAGCGACATACATATAAAACAATCACTGTAAACATAATCATTTAAGGAAAGAATGTTAATAGTAAACACAAAATGTCAAGACAGAATAAACTGCTGCTGCAGCCAAAATCAGAGATGCAGTGTATAAGGTCCCTAAGATATATACATATCTAATGTATTCATACATTGTTTATGCAGGATATTTTGTTTCTTCAACTTAAAAATAGCTGAACGTTTTTTTCCCCCTTCTCGGGGATTATGTTCCCAGTTTTGATGTCGGATCTCGGATCTGGTCACTTAAAGCATATCAGAATATTTTATTAGTGTTAAGCCAACTATGAATAATAAAACACGCCAAATCATGTGTCCTTTATCATAGCTACACGTATGACAAAAGACCGCATGTAAATCTGTGGTATTCAGTGAGGTATGATTAATTAAATGCACTTTCGGTTCATTGCTCCAGCCAAACGGATTACACTGAGTGGAGCGGATGACCACTCCAAGATGGCGGCCCCGCGTCTAGTCAGCGCTAGTAGGCGGTAGCGTTCAATGCTCCGTCTATGATATAAGATGTCTATGTATTAGCCTACCTGGTGGGGGGAGGGGTCAGGTTCATGGGGGTCGCGGATGTGGCTAGCGCCAGAATGGTGCTGCCACAATGTGGTGAAAAGAGAAATTGCAACGGTGGCGGGCTGGTGGGCCATAAATAATAAATTTTCGTAAGGGAGCCGCGGGCCATATAAAATATAACCCTGTGCCAAAATTGGCCCGCGAGCCAGACTTTGGACATGCCTGATGTAGAACATGTATTCCTTAAGGATGGTTCCCTGCTCAACCACCCAAGTTTGACAAGCAGCATACTGCAGAAGCTTGCAGAGGTGGTTTTTGGCATACCCCACAGGAATTCAAATTGTGACAGTGGCCGAAGCCTTAAAGAAAAGTTCCCATGTCTCAGGGAACTAGGATCTTTGAATGGCCTTCATGGGTGGCAGCAGAGGATGAAATGGAAAATGGGGAATTACCGTGCAAAATTGAGAGGCCGTCAACCTGCCTGTCCACAGCTGGAAGTGAACTCGCTGAAAAGATAGAGGTCAAATGAGAGTGGTTCAAGCAAAGGCATCAAAAAGCCCAAGGAAGCAGAGGTAAACTACCTGCCTCCACTGCCAATTTGGGACACGGAAGACACTTTAGAGATGGAGAGGGTAGACATGCTGCAAGAAGAAAAACAATGAGAGGATAATATCTGAGAAAATGGAAAGATCTTTCTCCTTCCGAAGACAGGTGTTTGTGAAAAGAAAAAAGTAAATAGCATAATCGTATCTCCTCTTTTCAGATCAAGGAGGAATTCAAAAGAATCACAACGGTTCCCTAGGAAAGAACTTTTCTCACTAAGCTGGACTTCTACACTCCAAAAATGCAGGAGATATTCAGCAAAAAGGGCGGAGTAGCTGGGACCAAAATACGACCACTTCTGGATTCACTCAGCCAGGTTATGGCGCGTTTCCACTGCAGGGTGCGGAACGGATCGGATTGCAAAGGTGCGGATCGGGTCGCGTTTCCACCGCCAAAAGTGGGCGTGACCCGGACTTAGCCGTACCCGTTCTGGCCTCGTTTTCAGGACTCCTCAGCTACGTAATCATCTGTTTACGATGATTACGTAGCTGCCGCGGCGATCGACATCCGGCCTACCACAAAGGGTACTGTCGGCAGTGGAAACGCGACCTCGGAACTGAGCTGGGCTATACTGCCCCCTCCCTACCGCACCTTTGCGATCCGATCCGTTCCGCACCCTGCAGTGGAAACGAGGCATAAAGCAGGGGTTCCCAAACTTTTTCGGCTCAAGACCGATTACAGATATTTGATGTTTTGCTGGGACACACACACAGACATACAGACAGACAGACAGAGACACAGAAAGAGAGACAGACAACATGCATAGATTAGTGATTCATATGGTACTTCCTAAACAAGTATCTTCTGCCTGTTAAAACAGCGACACGTTGAAGCAAGACGGGAGGCCATTATTCGCGCCCTGATGGAATTCCTGGGGGAATCTTCAGGGGAACTCTTCAAGGATTACAAGGTAAATTCAAACATTTTCAGATCACAAAGTTCACATTATATTGAATTCTTAATCGCGTCCCCTTTAAACACAACTTGCTTGAACCATCCAATAATTTTCAGAAAATTCAATTTTTTTAAAAAATGAAGCCTGTTGAAAAAATAAATTCTCCAAAATATTTTCCAAATTTGATTTTCCAAAATGGTTGTGCATAAGGTTCATAAGGTCCATAAGGCCTGATTTACTACAGGTTGTTTGTGCGTGTAATAGCGAGTTCAAAGTTCAGCTGTTATTGGTACTGTGGAAGAATATTTTCAGAATCAGAACAATTTATTTCAAACTGAATATTCACAAGACACCAAATGCTGCAGCAGACAGTACACAGTACTACAACAGTTTGAAAATGGGTTGGAATAAGCAAAGGTTATATGTTTCCAGACCCTAACATCACAAATGCATACACAAAAGAGACAAATGCACTCTCTAGTTCCCTGCTACCCCCTTTCCTGCTCAGTTGGTCAGTTGTCTCCCCCATGTTTGCATGATACAAAGACTCAATTTCATAACTTCCTAAAGTCAGTGAAATTATTTCAAATGTTTAGGATCGATAGGTATTGAAATATGGATATTTTTGACACTAGTCTGTAACTTCAATAAAAGATTTAAGCTGTACTATGCACCTGAACGTGGATTTACATATATTTTACAGGATATCAGCAGAGGCAGCTCAAGAGGACCAGGCTGAGCAAGTCCTGAAGATCTGTGTCTTCCACATAAGTGAAGAAGATGAAGGTGCATCCAACGCTGATGTGTCGATTGTTGGGGAAGGGACTGAGGTACTTGACAACTGTGGAAGTGTTGCAAAGGCCTGTCTCCTGCTGATGGGCATCATTTATGCCATGAACTTGAGTTACCCACCAAAAATGAAGTACACTTCAGTACACACAAGTGTTTCAAAAAATTATTCTAGAGCTTGATGTCCTTAAGCTGTCCCCGAAAATCCTGTCTCTGCGAAACAAGCTTATAGCTTGAGTGCACATTTGACCCAAGAGTTGTCCTTTCAATTGGCTATTTGTCTATTTTATTATTTTTCACTCGTTTTAATGATGTAATCTTTATTAAACCTTGTTGCACTGTATTAAATGGGTAGTTCGGAATTTTGGACATAGGGCCTGATTCTCAAGTTAGCCTTGGTGTTCTTTATCATTGGAGACAGTTTAACACATTTCATTCAGTCCTTCTAGTTGCAGAGTTTACTCATGCTAGGCTAGCGCATGGCAATCTGCAATACTAGCCTGCTAATAAAACAGTCTTACCCACTCCACAGTGCACGGTGCGTTATAATTGATTTACCTCCGGTGTACTGTGGAGTGGGTAAGACTGTTTTATTAGCAGGCTATTATTGCCCGTTGCCGTGCACTAGCCTAGCACGAGCGAACTCTGCAACTAGAAGGACTGAATGAAATGTGTTAAACTGTCTCCAATGATAAAGAACACCAAGGCTAACTTGGGAATCAGGCCCCATGTGCAAAATTCTGAACTACCCCTTTAACCCTTGTGCTGTCTTCGGGTCAAGGAAGGAGGAAGGAAGGAGGGGGGGGGGGGGGGGTGAATATCTCACTTTTTAGTGTCAAGATGCTCTGATTTTTGTGGGACGTTTAGAACCCCGGGCAAAACACTGTTCTTTAAGACGAAATGTTTGAATAATAAGCATTACTTTTAAGATGCACTTTTAAGATGTTCCTGAAGCATGTGAAAAGTTCCTGAACATGTCATTGTGCCTTTAACAAGCTACCTCAGACTATATACCTTGTTGTAAGTTCTTGTAAAATGTTTTATTGAAAGAAATATTTTTCACTATTTTACACAAATAAAGTGTTAAATAAATTCATTTTTTTTAAAAGTCGTTGTTTCAATAAACAAACATTTAGAACAAATTTAGGCTATTTAAACTGAAGAAAAATTATGTAAAATGTTGTGTAAATGTTACTTAAATATAGTCCATAAATAAAAGTTAGAAGTATTTAAAAATTACCTTGAAAAGCCATTGATTTCATGTGAGATTTTTCAGTTTGAAGCAGTCACGAGTCTAAGTAAAACTTACAAAGAAGTAAAGAGTAAAATTCAATGACTATATTAATAATCATTATTACTTTTACCTAAGTTTTCCCAAGTAAATAATGCTCCACATTCTTTTCAGTGTACACACTGTTCAAATAAAAAAATAGAAAATGTTCAAATTGAAAATAATGTAATATTAATGTAATAATATGTATCCAGCTGTTCTGTAATTTCTATAAAACGTTCAATGAATAAAATAAATATAATAGAAAATTAAATAAGACAGAAAAATCGGTTGTAATCGACATCTGTCCTGCTGTCGTCGGGGTTGTGGTCTTGTGTTTTTGTTTATTTGCCAATTCGTCGTAAGCGACTTTGTGATTGCGTCTGAGGCCCCGTCCACACTAATCCGGGTAAATATAAAAAGGCACATCCGCAATGAAAACGATCTCCATCCACACTATCGTTTTCGGAAAGTTTTGCATCCACGTTCAACACTGAAATTATTTTGATAAACAGTTGTCATGGTTACGCAACTCCGCCACACCTCTCTGTTTAGAATACAGGTGCACGATCAGCTGATATTTACAGTTGATCAGCTGGTTAATCATTTTCAACCCGGTCTTGTCCAGAAACGCAGCTCCAAGTATGGTTTGAACTGCCGTCTTTCGACGTTAGAGCAACAAATATGTTTGAGCCAATATGTCGAGTTGTATCTGGAGATAAATTAGTACATTGTACAGAGAGATCGTCATTTGCATTTCACCTGCCAATTTTTTGATGAGCGTCTCGATCTTGAGCGCAAGCTTGTGGCAGCGTCATGGCACAGTGTCATGCTAACCGAACGTCATTGTTTCTGAAAGCCTCCGTCTACCCTGTCCACACGAAAACCCAGCGTTTTCACATTTATGCACCTCAGCGATCGTTTTTCGAAAAGCATCGTTTTCAGTGTCGGAATTCTCTGTTTTAGTGTATTTATGCGTTTATAGATTTCCAAGGGGTGCAGATATAACATTGTAGATGTTATATTTTTCGATTTTGCACATTACGTGGGTTTGTGCCTCTTCGGCTTCTTCGAATCCGAAGTGTTGCCATATTAGAGAACTTGTTTTACCCTTTTTATCGAGTAAAGGCGGCTGTCCTCCCTCTGCCATCTCGCTCGCACTGTTTTTTGAATAAGGTCACCACACACACAGCTCGCGGGGCCGTGTTGAATCTTCTGGGGGAGGGACTGAATTGCGCATGCGCGTCTCTTTCACAAAACGGAAAATTCCAAAAGAACCGTTCCAACTCAATTTTATTGACTTGGAGATCGTTTGACCCAAGAATCGACATCGTGATCAAAATTCGATTAATTCCACAGCCCTACAGCGAACGCAGCATACCAGAATGGCTGGAAATTCAAGAGTGAAATTCAGCGCAGTATTTTGAGCGCCAGAAGCTGCCACCTCTTTTCGTGCCAATCACTGGTCATCTCCCGCCTCGACTACTGCAACTCACTCCTGGCTGGACTTCCTGCCTCTGCGATTAAACCTTTGCAGCGCATCCAGAATGCGGCAGCGCGCCTCGTGTTCAACCTACCGAAGTTCTCCCATGTGACCCCCCTCCTCCGGGACCTCCACTGGCTCCCTGTAGTAGCTCGCATCAAATTGAAGGCGATGGTACTGGCATACAAGGCAGTCGATGGAACTGCCCCTGCCTACCTCCAAGCATTGCTAAAGCCACCCACCCTAGCTCTATCCCTCCGCAAAACTACCTCAGCTGGACGTCTGGTACCGCCATCGCTAAGAGCTAGCAAAGGCCTTTCAGCAAAGCCACAACTTTTCTTGGTTTTGTGACCTCAATGGTGGAACGAGCTCCCTGCCGCTCTCAGGACCGCAGAATTGCTCACTATCTTCCGAAAAAGACTCAAGACTCACCTGTTCAGAGTCCACCTCGACACTGCTTCTGGCCACCATTGTACACTGTATTGTATTGTATTGTGTTGTATTGTATTGTATTATAGTACTTAACTGTGTAGCAACTGCAGTAGCTGCTATCATTGCTGTAACACGGGGAATTGGTAAGCCTCGCGATTGTTGTACTTGCACTTGGTTCTATGAACATCCATTCTGTACCGACAGCGATATATTGATGCACTTCTTATGACAAATGTACTTATTGTAAGTCGCTTTGGATAAAAGCGTCTGCTAAATGCCCTAAATGTAAGAGGCCCTCCCCGCAGAACACCGCACATGAGTTTAAACGTACAAAACAGACAATTCCAGTGGTCAGTGACACAGCTACAGACAGTTTCATTTAGGCCATTTAGCAGACGCTTTTATCCAAAGCGACTTACAATAAGTACATATGTCATAAGAAGTTAAACAATATATCGCTGTCAGTACAGTAAAGATGTTCATAGAACCAAGTGCAAGTACTAACAATCGCTAGGCTAACCCATTCCCTGTGTAAAGCAATGATAGCAGCTACTGCAGATGCTACACAATTAAGTTCTATGAATAAGTGCAATGTAGATGAAGTGCGTACAATAAGTGCGTACATTAAGTGCCAGGACGTACAACCCATGGTGGCCGGAAGGGGCTGGGTAGCTATGCAGAGTCGAGGTGAACTCTGAACAGGTGAGTCTTTCGATGGAAAGCTCGTGAACAACTCCTGACATCGGCAGGGAGTTGACATCGGCAGGGAGTTGTGATGGCCTGGACGGTAATTAGCTGTGATGGCCTGGACAACACAGGAAGCCGATACTGTCTAAGAAAGAAAGAGAACAACATTAGCAAAGCAAGATAAATTATGCCTTGAGTAGCCTATACAGCATTACACAGACTTCAAGCTAACGTAACGTAGCCTATGTGTAGCAGGGTTAATGCTTCCCACTTGCCATTGCCAGCGAGATCCTTGCACTGGCTGTGGTAGTGGGAGCCTTGGTTGGAGTGCTAGAGCTCCCCCTAGCGGAATGCGGGGGTTGTATTTTACGTTGCTGCCTCCTCTCCTCAGTCTACGTATATCCCGGCTGGGAGAGGTAGGTAGTCAGAGCAGTTAAATATGAATCCACACTTTGGCGATGTATTACGGGAGTCTAAATGTACATAATACTGTCTTAATACTTGGTTGCTTGTACATATATATTGTGTTGCTTGGAATCGGTAATTACATTTAAATGGACTTCAGGCTTAGGATCGCTAGCTTGGCTACCATGTGCTTTGGTCGTAGCTACTTAGCTAGCGTGGACTTCGCCAAGAATGTGCATTTTCCTTGTTAAATATTCCACCAGGTATGTCACCAAACACCCATTCAACTATTCATTTGTTTAATGTGATATTTATTTTCATGTAAATGGTCAGTCTACGTATATCCCGGCTGGGAGAGGCTGCCATTGTGAGGGTTCTCAACAAGCATTTTCCTTGTTAAATATTCCACCAGAATAAACGGCTGGCTGCCAATGGTTCCATCGTGGTCTCAATCACACAACGCAACGAGAGAGTACGCAACCGCTACATATGCTCTGCCAATAAGATCGGCTACTCTCGGATAACTACATTGTCACGTTCCCCGGGTCTCAAAACTATCGTAGCCAATGTGTTAGTAAAAAAATAACAACACTTACTCTATGCTCAGGCATCTGTTTCTCCCGGCGGGCTTTGGCTGGCGTGTCCAGTTCACTTTCTGATTCCGGAAATATGTATCCAATGCCCAAATTTTCAGATGAGGCGTAAAGCCTGGGTGAGAGGTTACACACATGGGCCCGTCCTTGCCAGAATCAGCCATTTATTCTAGAAGAAACTGGCATGACTGAAATTCGCTGTAGCACAGGGACTCTGTGTTAATGTCTATAGGCGAACAGAGCAGTTACACCACCAGTTCACTCCGGCGCGCTCCGGCTCCTTGTCCTCGGCAACAGGCAAGGCTTGCTTAGCTGCAGCCGCAGCAGCGTCCGCCTCTATTTGTGTCAATTCTTCCTGGCTGTATTCTGGCTTGTGCAAATAGCCCTGAATGTCCGAATCCAACAATAGCTTTTCAAAATCCACTTTGGCTGTTTCCCATTTCAAATTTGCTTCTGCCATGGTCAGAGTTTTGTGTCGGTCTAGTTCTTTAGCTAACCGGTGAAGAAACAAGGCGGACATTGTGTTTACATCTCGTACGCGAGCTCCCGCCCCCCTCATTCCTTATTGGTGGTCTTACAAATTTGCGGAACCAGTGGTTTGTAGTCCCCGGCCCTTCTAGCAGGCAAGCAAATTTCTACTGACATGACGTCAAACACGTCATTTGACGTCAGGTCAGGAGAAATGGAGGACAGCTGGGCCAAGGGAAGACTCGGTTAGACTGAGGGAAGAGAAAACCTTTTTTTAATACTACAATAGCGATTTTATAATGCTAGAACAGTGGTTCTGTATCGGTGAAGTATCCCTTTAACTAAAGTTTAAAGATTACTTATTTGGACCTGAACACCTTAGCAGCCATCTTAATTATTAGGCAACATATCCTTTGTTAATCTAACTCCATGTCACAGTTGAGATCTTAGTCTTGCTCTACAGCTACATCCAACTCCGCAACTATGGAATGAACGTCTTCCGAGAGAGAGTAATAGAATGAGAGAGAGAAAGAGAGAGACACAGTTCGAATCACTTCTCCAACATTTAGTTGTTTTCTTTGTATTTTTAAGCGCAATGCAAACAGTGGAACAGAAGGGAACCGCCAGATGGGAAAAGGAGAAGGGGAAACTTAGTGGATTGAGGAAGGCATTTTACCCCTCATAGATTTTTACGGCAGCTCGATTGATTTTCTGTGCCTTGCACCAAGGGTGCGGGAGGAACTGAAGCGTAGCCTCCCCTCTTACCTTCGCGACTCCCCAATTCAACCTGCCGTTCTGTCGTTCTTCGAAGATGCAGCAACAAGGGAGGGATGAGAGGGGGGAGTGGTATCCAACGTCGGCCGTTGGGGGATGGGGCTGGGTGAGCTGCCTGTAAAGGCTATAATAACCTTGTAACATCCATTTCACAAACAATACTGCCAGTGAAGAAGCAGTAATGAGAGTGGAGCAGCATTATATCCCAACCGCCACCTCACCGACCGCCTCATCTGCTTGGACTTGCATTGTCTCATCAACTATTCTTGGAGTCTATTATAGTTTCATTTTCGCTTTCTCTCTCGTAAACATTTTTCTGTACTCCACTCAGGGTATATTATTAAGATATATTTTCTCAAATTCTCTTTTTGGTCTTGTTCTAGATAATGTGCAACTCTCCATACACACACATGCACATACAATCACACAAGTAAACACACACACAGACACACACACACACACACACACACAAATAGACAGCAGCAAATACACACACACGCGAATGCCCACGCACACACACACACACATACATATTCACATACAGGCCGCAATGCTTATTCCCACAAACATTATGCATGATAATGTTCTGCATGCGAGGGGATTGCAGTGATAGCGGGATGGCGTCACATTGGGGATTAAGCTGTAAGTAATGTGGACTGCCCTGGAAAAATGCAATTTAACTATCCATGGATAATCTCTTCTGTCACTGACCATAGAGCTAGATAGAGATAGAGGCTACTTAACATTTGCACTGCGCTGGTATTTTATCGCCCTCATGTTTAAATGCACCATTACTCACCCATTATTGCTTTGCATCGACTTTATCGATCATTTCTGCAAGGCAAAGCAATCCAGTCGCTTTTGCATTTGAATTGGCCTCTTACTGCCCTGTATTGCCTCACATTATAGTATGTGTTTGGGAATTCTTAGCTGCAGTTGCTGGCTCGAATAGGCATCCCTCCCTTCCACCTACACCTCCTCCTCCTCCTCCTCCCCCCATATCTCTTCTCCATCACCTCCTCATCCTCCTCTTTCCACCAACACACACACACACACACACACACCTACACTATCACCCTTCACACACACACCTCCCATCAAGCCCCCTTCCCCCAACAAACACACACACCTTAACCCCCCCCCCCCCACCAAACCACACAAACACACACACACACACACACACACACACACACACACACACACACACACACACACAACCCTTCTCCTCCCAGGCGGTATCTGGGATGCTGCTCTCATAGCCATGCATGAGATTTAAAAAAAGCGACCAAATATAGCCCCCTCCACAGGGGATCAGCCCCCTCCACAGGGGATCGGCCCCCTCCACAGGGGATCGGCCCCCTCCCTTCCACTCTTCCCCTCCCCTCCCCTCTGTGGTCTGCAGTCAGTTCATCATCCCACTGCCCCACCGTGAATCACTTTCAAAAAGCGCTCCTTAAGGGGGTTCCTTAGTACTCTCACTGAGGTGACAAAGTGTACACTGCGTGTGAACGAGCGGCTCACCCACCCACACACACACACACACACTGCTCTTTGTGGTGGTTCCGTAATACTCTCACTCAGGCGAAACAATGTGTATGCCACATGATATATACTGTTAGAGCTCAGCATAATTGTCCCATTTGAAGGACACTTTATTTTGAATGACTCCTTTTTAATGGGCCGAGTTGAATTTATAAAACTGTTTGCAGAAAAGAAGTCATTGCTTGGTCTATAAATTCATGTATATTTTGAGATTGAACAGTCGTCTTGTCAACTTGAATCAAATAAGCCAAAGCTGCAGTTTTACATAAATGTTGTCTTATGGACGGTTGGCTCAGATGTTTGCATGGACCACAGTCAATATTCTTACATTTGGGAAAAGATATTTCTGACAAATGTACTTATTGCAACTCAGATATTTTGCATAACACCGCCAAGGGAAAACAAACTGCTGCTAGAAAAATCTATAAATACAGAGATACTTTATTGCATTATTATTTTACTCAAGAATATACTTTCGACTTCTGCCTCTCTGGACTTGAAGAGGAAGGAGAAAGATGTGCAACTGTAGAAATTGTGACAGATCCGATTTTTCAGGCCATTACCCCGGGCACAGGCTGTGGTGGCTTCACTGAAATTTATTCCATTGCCAACCACTGCAATAAATACTCCTTTCAGCCCCGCCCACCACCCCTTCACCTCCATAAAAACCCAGACTTCTCTGACTCATCCCACATGCACTTCCTGTGAGCGGGTGCAAATGACGGCCTGGGAAAATGCTTCACTTTTTCCATAATTCCAATTGTATGAACGAGAGGGTGAAGTTGGACGGAGAGAAAGGGAAGAGCCATTAATACAAAAATAAATAATACATTAAAGGGACACTGTAATATTTTATTTCATTTATTACCTCAAATCAACGTATTTATTCATAAATAAGTCCTCATTGGTGTAAAATTATCTCTGCCAAAAATCGCACTTATCCTCCTGAGCGAAGAATAATTAATATGTAGTTACATAGGACAGGTAAGCTTCATGGAGGCTTCCATGTTCTTCCGGTCTATGAACTGCCGAGAGGGACAAAAGGCACTACGTGGTACAGGAAATGCAAACGCGTTTTCACTCTGAGCCAGCGTGAATGATGACTGAAATAATTCACTATCTTGCTCGAGGAATAATTACTCATACATCATTAGCTTACACTAATGATTCAATGCAGTTTGAAATTTGTTTGAAATAACTAACCTCATCATCACTCAAATGACTCGATCAGGTAGTATTGGATGTCATGACACAGCTTCTTGGCACATACTGCCCACCGTAGTTTTTGAACAAGCGAGCACTATTAGTTTGAATGCAATATACAATTGTACCACTAGATGGGAGTAATTTTTACCCAGTGTCCCTTTAAGTTGCAAGCCACCATGACAGGGTCCTACTGTATGACCGTCAGTGACTGTATGAGTATGATGGTGGCCTAATGGATACATGATTTTAAAGATTATTTGATGTCATGCCATGTCTCACAGAATGGTTGGTCTTGAACCAGCGACTTTGTGAGGAGTCCGACACAATACCACTACACTATGTTGACTATGTTGATGTATATTTTGATAAATAGAAGTCTTCCTTACGTGGAAGTATGGTGAACTTGGTCGCTATGGTAATATGGCAGTGGTATGCCTTAAAAACTGGTTTGCCTGAAGTTACAGATCAAAACATTCACCAACCATGTTTCTAAAGCATACTGTGTCAACATCCACTGTCAAACGGATGTTTGCGAAATTACGTGTGTAATTTAAAAGGCCAAGCCTGTGTTGGACAGAGGCTGTGGTTTAGAAAGGTAACTTCAAACTAATGCATCCAATTTCAGATATAGACTTGAAATTTGGCATGGGTATACTATGGAATCGACCCTTTGTAGGCCTATTCGACAGCCGAGCATATGTGTTTTTACCGCAATGATAGAGCAGTTTAAACATTGGAAAATGCATTTATTTCACTTTACAATGTATATCTCTGCCGTCTTTACGTCTATTCGTATGCCCCCTAATAAACAACTTGTGTTCAGTAAGAACTAAAACAAAAAGCTATTAGTGACTTCATGAAGGTGGAAGCAATGCGGGCACATGTGGTTGGTTGTTGTGTGAGTGTGTGTGTTATGGATGAGTGAGCAGAAGAACAGAAAAGAATGGTGGCTGGTTGAGAAGTGAAATAGAGCGAGGAAATAAACCAGAGCAAATTGTCCCTGGACTCAAGTGGAGAACTATGGGAGTTTTTTGATTTCCATTGAAGGGAACAAGAAAAAAGCAGATGAAATTATTCTGTAGACATCATCCCAAATATCAACCTGGTCCTGTCTGTTCCGCTAGAGAGATAACAACTAATTTAAATTAATTACCAATCAATTTAGGTTATTTCTTAAGTTATATTTAGATGGTAGTTTATTCACAACAAAGCGAAGGGTTTAATCGAACTGGGGTTAATTCAGCTAATTAATGTACCTGCTTTACCAGAGAGATGGAATGATACTCTCAGTAACACAGAAACACATCAGGTCCAGATTGAACCACGTCATGGAGGAGAAAGGGATTGTTGCTTTTGTGGAGCTCCGGTGGCGAGTTTTTCGAAATAAAGGGACGTCAGTACTGGACATATTTCCATGTCCCATTTTGTTGAAAAAAATGGGACAATGATATCCATATGTTCCATATTCTAGAGACTCCAGGTTGAATATAAGCTTTAATCCCCTGCCAAGTAATGCAATAGTTTGTTTTAAAAATGCTTAATAGCCTGGAGAACGGTGGATCAATTTTGATGTAGTTATTTTTTTATAAACCAGTGTCTTTTTTTAGTTATTTTGGTAGAAATATCTATTTGTTATTATATATTGTACATAACATGTGGCCATGTCACCCATTTCTGCCATATACAGTAATTCCTTCTTATTTGTTATGTTTTCTTTCAGGAGATCATTGAGGCCGCTGCCACCACAGAGCCCATCCCTCCACCTCAAGCACCTCTTCTGCATTGGTAGCCCTAAGCCCCCCAACCCCCGGGAAGATAGAAAGATTCATCATCCACTGATGGTTTAAGACCAACCGTTTTATGGGCTCCTTTTAAAAAGTTTTTGAGAAAATATGATGGTTGATGTGGTTGATAATGTGCAATATTAGTTCCATTATATCACTGGTTCTTGTTTGTATGATATTTATGTTTAACATGGATGGCATACTACCTCAAGTATATTACCAGATTTTAGGATGTAGTCATCTGTGGTCCAGGATGCTCTGAACCTTGGTGGCAGTATAGCTGCTGCAATCAGCTCAGGGTCTTTCATTGTCCCTCCAAAACGTTTTTGGATCCCATGCTGCAGAGCGTCTGAGTGCAGGCTGACTCCTGCTTGTTCAGCTTGTACTGCAACTGGTTAAGTGTTGGCAGCAGGAAGTCCATATGCACAGATGATTCACCCTGGAGGACGTTGAGGGCCAGGGTGACAGGCTTCATAGCAGCAGCATATTCAGAATCCCAACTCTGAGATTGAGCCTATAAAAGATGTACAGATCAAAATTTGCTGACAGCCATTTGAATCCTTGCAATGTATGTATTGTGAACAGTCTGTCCATGTTAAATACATGATTACAAAATACAGTAAAATAGCTAATAAACTATTTAATTTCAAGGCTTAGACCTTTTTCAAAACTTTATAAACAATGTGGGATTTTCCAATTTACATCTTTATCTTCAATGCTGTGCATACATTTCGAATCGCCGTTTCTCCTTGTTCCTTCTCGATGCGGACATCCCTTTCTACAGCGAAGAACAAGGATCCAGCGCGTGTGGTTGGGTCGAAGGAACTGCAATTTGCACTCATGCTGCACTGTTTCAAAAGCCATGGTTGACCTGCTGGTCTTATTCCACAGAGCAAGACATTTTACAAAAGCAGACCGCGACAGCCTCTTGTACGTTTCGCTGCCAGCTTCTGCAGCTGTGGTATCAACTGTTGATATAAGATTGAGGAGATGGCCGTCACACTTTTGATGCACTGGGAGTTGGTACTCCAGGCCGGTGTCGTCACCTAAAATGGCAGACACATCTCGATAGTCCACCTCTAAGTCAATTTCATCTTCTGATGCATCATCAATGATGGAGTCTGTCTCCTCCTGTACTTCAGCAACATCTTCTCTCTCCTCCCCATAGACTCGAAAGGCCTTCAGAAAGTTTGAGCCACTCTCTGTTGTCGTCATAGTCACTATTTCCCTGATGTTGTACTCAGAATGTATTTCCTCTAATGCACAAGCAAGAACGTCAAATGTGTGTTAGCCTCTAAGCCGTTTACAAGCTAATGCAGCAGATTGCCTCTCCAGTGATGTTTGGTCTATCCAGTGACAGGTGACACTTAAATAACTACGTTGTCTGACAGGCCAACAGTCTGTTTGGGTAGCCACATGGTTCACAGCACACAACTTTTTAATGATTATGCTCTTCCTGCTTTTTGCAGCTGCCTGTATTCTGGAACATAATGTTTTCCTTGTCATTACTGTACACTGAGGTTGCAAAGTTTCTATCATTCTCTTGAAGGATGGTTTCTCAACCAGAGAAAATGGTTGGCCAGATTCACATACAAAATCAACCACTAGCTTGTCTAACACTGTTTGTGTGACCCTCCGTGGGCTAGTGAGGGGATGTGTGATATTGGCCTAGTTCACAGGTTCATGAGAAGAGGAGGATTTTCGCTTTTTGTTCGACTCGATTAGGTTTGTGTGACAGAAAAAGATACCAATGATGCTATGAGAGATTTATCCATTAAAATAATAAAATAACACATTATGACAACAAATTATAATATATTGAAATGCTGTGGGGCATACAGTGCTAAGTAAGAGATAATGTATAGAACGCCGGTCATTATCGGTTAAATTAGCCCCGATCAGCAGAGAAATAGTCTGCCAAAGACGTTGACTCGCTTAGCAACCGAGTACGCTGGTTTCTAAGTGACGTCGACGTCTTTGGCAGACTATTTCTCTGCTGAACAACGTTACAAATGCTGGTAACAAATAAATTGTAACAAGACACACCGTGTGAGGTTATTTTTTCGTTTTGGCAAGTAGCCGTGTAATACGTGTGTAGAACGTCGCCGTTCATTATCGAAAATAAGCCCCTTCAGGGCGAAGCAAGACACATAAGTGATAACTAATTCTATATTTTATTATATATATGTGATGATAACCATTATATATATGTTATGAATAACCATATATGGATATTATAAATGTCCATATATAAATAAATATTCTAAAAATAAATATAAACACAACTACCAAATATGTTACAAAACGACAGTCTACATCTGTCCACGTTACAGAGGCTCTTCTAAATTTCTGTACCTGTGCAATATATTTTTCTAACAGATTGTGAGCATGAATTATATTCTCATCTCATCATCCCGTGTTCTTCCATGTGGGTAAGGTTGCATTCCTAAGACTTTAAACTAGAAAAAATTCCGGAGACAGATATTGTATCAAAACCCCATCAATGACTACTAATGACGTACTGTAACTGGGTCTTGCAGGGTTGTCGTCCCATTTCATAGGGGTAGGGTTGAGGGGCAGGGTTAAGGAGTAGGGATAGGGTTAAGGGTTTGGAACAAGGGGTGTAACGGGATTGGGCCTCAATAAGGTGTTAATGGAGCCCTCTCCCTGTAAAGTAAAGGGTGGTTTGGAAAGCCACTGACTCAGATTAGAACCACTGAGCAATGACAGATGTCATGCAGCTTAAGGCCTTGTGTGTGTTTGTGTGTATGTGGATGTAGGTCTATGTTAGTACGTGTCTGTATGTGCATGTGTATGTTTCTTTGTGTGTGTGTGTCCGAGTGTGCATTTGTGTATATTTGTTTGTATGATGTCTTTCTTTGTATATATTTGTTTGTATGATGTCTTTCTTTGTGTCTGTGTGTATATACTTGCATGTGTGTAATTTTAATGCTGTTTTGTATGTGTGTGCCTGTGTTAAATGTCAGAATGTATGTAATTGTATGCTTGTTTGTGTGTGTTTTTGTGTGACTCAGCACAGGCCCACGCTTGCTGCTGCACGGCCACAGGTCTGAGGCTTCCTGTGGAATCCAGACGAGTGGGTGGAAGCGGTCTGCCGCACTGGTAAAGTCTGGACTTCCCCTCTATGGTTTTTGGACCAAGCCAGCTATAAAGAAACGCCCGTGCCTATCCTTGGACCCTGGCCACTCAGGGCCAGAGATGACGAAGAAGCACCTACAAAAAAATAACATTTTTAATTGTTGACCGAACCATCCGGCAAAGAGATGAGGAATGTAATCATTAAAACTCAATAGAGTATTCAAACGTTCCAGTCTTTGATGGATAAGTTAGTGGAGTAAGATGTCACTTGTGTCACTTGTGTCAGCATGTGTATAATGTATGTGCATCATAGCTCCTAGAGTGCTTTCGAGCCTCTCTTTGAATATTGAGGGGCTAAGCTACAAAACAACAAGCCTTTTTTGTATTCTTCTTTTACGCCAGGTGTTGAAGAATGATGGAAAGTTGGTGGTAGCGTGAAGGGCTTTGCAACAGGACGGGCGGCTGACATTTACGCTTGCCACTGGAAAAGAGCCCCCCCCTGCCACCCACCCATCCAGCTGGTCTCTGTGCGATAGCCCCTTGGTCTGGGGCGTACTTAACACTGAATGTCATCACGCCACATCCTGCCCCAAATAGGTTAGCAAACATGCTAACCTGTCTCAGAAAGGCAGCCCACCACTCTGGAACCAGCACTTTTGAGTGCTTCTACAAAGGGAAACCTGAATCAAACAGGAGGGGGAGGCACACTTAAGAGAAAGCTTTTTGATGGCAGTGTGCCACTCTACATAAAGCAGCCATTAAAACCAACCATCTTCTTTTTTTTTTACTGTGTGGCAAAAAACCTTTTAAAAAGGAACACACGTAAGCGTTGGGAGTATCCAGAGGACCTACTTCATAGGCAGTGAGAATAATAAATTCTCACTTATTAATTAGTGCACCGCAAGCGTTATGGAAATGTCGAAGTGAAACAATAATAAAACATGCAAATGAAAAGGCACTTTCAAGAAACCTTAGGCCAGGACTTATCCATGGGATTTAAAAGGAGAGGCGTGCATTAAGGCATTCATTATGGCTTGCTTTCTTTAACAGCTGAAGACCCAGTGTTCCTAAAAGATGGTTTAGTCTATTTTACTGTAATACAATGGCCCTAAAACACTGGTGTTGCAAGAAGTAAAGATGTATTTTATGTTGTTATTCTTATTTATACTATCCGAAAACTACTACTGTGAATGAATGTCGACCACACAACTGTTTGTTGTTAGTCTTATAATATGACGTTCAGGCACTTTAACTGGAGAGTGTCAATGATACAAGAAGTTATGCACCAACGACTCAGAGTAAGATGACCATTCACGTTTTTTTCTGAGGTGGAGAATGATCTTTGTGGACAATAAGTTAAAGTAAGTGGCAGTAAAACCTGCCAGTTAGGTCATCCTTGGGAGACAAAGAGGCATTACATTAGGGAAGTCATTACGAAAAACTGTCTCCAACTTAGTCAAAGTATTTACTTGTGGAACTACTCTTGATTACTTTTCTTCCAGGTGCACCCATTAAAGAAGTGATGATGTGGGTTTTCCCCCAGCACACAGCCCCAGTTCTGATAGCCTCCAAAATCACATATGGCTCCGTCTTCAGTCCTCTGCACAATTGGGCATCAAATGTAGCATAATAAATGGCTTCCCTTTCGTGGGGATATAGGGCCCAGGCTTAGTTGTCACAATTGTGTTTTGGACAGAACAGCTTTGAAGGAAGCAATGTGGAATAGGGGGAGGGATGGATATGCAGTTGGGTAGTGTAGAATCGGCTAGGGTGGTGGTTACCAAAACTGTTCTCCTGTTCTATTTCTCCAGGTGTGAACATTCTTGGGACCTCAACTCACGCATTGTTCTTCTTTTAATTTGCCTTTTCTGTAACAATAATAGCAATTCAATGGAACATAACACTCCCTATTGCACCATCAGTTGATCTTCAGTTATGAGGTTGAATACAGATACAAAAATAAACTGAATAATAACGTGACGAACAACAAAACAAAAGCAAGTTTTCCACACGCATTGTTTTAACTTGAACGACTATTAACCGTAATTCCAATCATGTGCAAGTACATGCATTGCGCCACACTATTGTGATTATCAGTAGTTTGTTCATGGCTATCCCCACAGCGTGCCATTCAATAATTAGAAGTCGCACCTCCCCAATAAAAACATGAATGAAGCAGAGGACTTCTATAAAGGAGACGTCTATGTTATTCATAACCCTACACACACACACACACACACACACACACACACACACACACACACACACACACACACACACACACACACACACACACACACACACACACACACACACACACACACACACACCCCCCTTGGCTCTGGGTTTCATTCCTCAATGGCTCCACCTCTAGCATTCCTTGAGAAAGATGCCTGACCGCTGCACCTTAATATGTATCTGAATGGGGCAGATTCAGTTGCCCAGTAGAATTTGGGGCTAATAATCATCAGTCATTAGTTGTGTGAGCAATGTGGTTATTCTCTTAGTTGCTGATGTAATACAGGGAAATACTTTCGTCCTCTTGAGGGGGTGTGATGTTATTAATGTTGAAGTTTCAGTGGAAGTTGATATGCCGTGGTTTTAGAGCAACCTACTACCGACCTAGCCTGGGCCAGAGTGGTAGATATAACAGAGTGGCGACACTTCCATTGGACTCCGTTGTAGCGCCTACTTCCGGGGTATGGAGCCTCGAATAGTTCCAAACAACCATTTTACGGCGTAGGAGATCATCCATTTCCATTGCTGGCCGTCGAGTAACTTCTGAGGTAAATTGATTAAATAGCTTCCTCTTTTGAATTGTCAACTGTCTATATTGTATCAGAGGCCCTTTATGATGCATATACTGATATTTATTTGTAAATGCACAGCGTAATTATATATATATTTATCTTGGTAGACGACCGTTTGCCTGCTAGTTTGTTAGCTCAACTTCGCCATCTGTGAAGGTATCTCCAGGGGTAAATTGATTAAATAGCTACCTCTTTTGAATTGTCAACTGTCTATTGTATTAGAGGTCCTTTTATGATGCATATACTGATATTTATTTGAATATGCACGGCGTAATTATATATATATTTGTCTTGGTAGACGACCGATTGCCTGCTAGTTTGTTAGCTCGACTTCACCACCTGTGAAGGTATCTCCAGGGGTAAATTGATTAAATAGCTACCTCTTTTGAATTGTCAACTGTCTATTGTATTAGAGGTCCTTTTATGATGCATATACTGACATTTATTTGTATATGCACAGCGTAATTATATATATTTTTATCTTGGTAGACGACCGATTGCCTGCTGGTTTGTGAGCTCGACTTCGCCATGTGAAGGTATCTACACCAACAATTACGAAGTTCAGTAGTGAATCTAACTTTTATTTAGTTAGTTATTTATGTTGGATTACTAGGATCATTTAGGTTGATTTAAGGACGGGTTTTATGATGCGATAGCTAGTAGAAATAACAGTGTGTTTGTTTAATTATATCCTGGAAAGGGTGATGTTCAACACATGAAGCCCTACAGATGCCGCCGCTTCAACAATGCTGATTATGATGGGCGGTGAATTTAACCTGTATGGCTTTTTCGTTTTAACTTCTTGTTGACTGAATTGTTTCTCTTTCTTGGTGCCAAATGTATTCTTTTGTGTTTTACAAGAGCCCTCTCTGCTCTCCTTCTCATTCATTTTTCCTTTTCTAGTTGCCTTATTAGGTCCTCCACAGTCGCCCCATCAGTCCCTGGCAGTCTGGTCACTGGAGCAGCTGGCCCTGGATCACCTGCCCCTGAATCACCTGCCCCTGGCAAAGTGGCCTCTTGATTGCTCTCTGTGTCTCCTGTCATGTCCTTTTCATCGCTCTTGAAATCCACCTCAATTTCTCCCTCAATCTCTGTAATAATTACAAGGTAATGTTGCTGTTGTATGTATTTTGCCTTTGCATTTGCAACTACTGTCATCTCCAATGTAAGCCAATGTAAGAAAATTAATTAAAGCGAATCATTTCTGTAATGTGAATTAAATCATCTGCCACAATCAGAAACCAATAAAATGTATAAATGGATCTACCGGCAATTGTTAATTGGGTAGAAATGTGTCGATTATCTACATTGTGTGCAAATCCTCAGAGAATCCCTGACCTCTGGTTGTTTTTTAAACTGAATGTACAAATATGAATTATGTAATCTCATTAGGAGTGTAGTCTATCCTTGAATTACATGAAATGGGGAATATTGTTAGCTGCATGGATCATACCGAAGTTTAATTTGGTGAAATATGTGTGGTCCGTTGCACTTGGTTCTGGAGGCACCCTCACAGAAGGGGGTTTCCTCCTCTTCGGCTTTGAATGAAAACTGTTGGGACTGCATCGGGCCTCAGCTTCAACATCCCTTCTCTTTTTGTGGCAGTGAATTGGTCATCTTCAAAGTGTACCTTTATAGGTAGGCTTGTAAGATCAGTTTCCATTGCACTTCAAATAACATTGAAAAGTCATAATTTTCAACACTTAGAATTATTATGCCCTTTGAAATGCTATCAAGTGATGTGAACATTACTTACATTACATCGTTTTTGACGTTTGCTGACCCCTGTCACTTATACGTTTTGACGGCTGACCATTGCCATCCATTTCTTCCTGCGCTCTTGGTCCTTGGGGAAGCCATACATGTGGTAACCCTTCTCGGACCGATTGGAGCATCCAAACGCTGCACAGCCAACCATAATACATTTCATTTAGAGGCGCCTTTCAAGACACCCAAGGTCACCTTACAGAGCATATAGTCATCATACATTTTTTAAAAAAACAAGACATTGTGGAAAAAAATAAATAAATAAATAAATTAACATAAGCAATAAGAAAAAAAATAAAAAATAAAAAAATAAAAACATTGATCAGTTAGACGTTGTGAGCGTATTTGAACAGGTGAGTTTTGAGTTGTGACTTGAAGGTTGTAATGGTGTCTGACTGTTTTATGTGTGGGGGGAGGGAGTTCCAGAGCCTGGGTGCTGAACAGCTGAATGACCGGGCACCCATTGTAGTGAGTCGTGATGTGGGGATACATAGTAGTCCAGCAGAGGTTGAGCGGAGGGAGCGGGAGGGAGTGTATTCTTGGAGGAGGTCGCAGAGATAACTGGGGGCTAGGTTGTGGAGAGCTTTGTAGGTGAGGAGTAGGGTTTTGTATTGGGTACCATGGTATGACCATTGATCTAAACCAATTTTGAATTTGCTCAGGGCTATTATAAGTATTGTAATGGCATAAAGTATAGTATATTTGCAACGTTATATGTTAATGGTTTGCCCTAAGTATATTATATAGTGTTCCCTGCTGTGTCCATTGTTGAATCTGTTCACACCATCACACTCACTTGTTCTTGTCACACTAATTGTTTAAAAAAATAAATAAAATTCATTCATCCAAGCGTAATGAGTTATTCTTTAATATATTTGATACTTTGTGTGGCTCATATCTTAAAATGATCATGGTAAAACAACTTGATTACTTTGATTTCAATACAGATGTAGGGTAAAAGTTAAGGTTAAGCCAGTATGCTAACATGAACGTGAAGCTTTCCCTCAAACTTAAAAACGTATCTTAAGTAATACTTAAAGATAGCTTTCAGTTGTCCCCCAACCACTCTGAATGTAAAACTGACATTTACAAACATGCAATAATGCCATAACAGTCAGACAAATACTTGTATGTGTTTTTTTCATTCATATTTACCATTCAACATTGAAATCTCTGCTGTCGTCCCATAGAATAACATTGACTGCGCGGCGTGTTTGGAACTATTGAGGCTTACATGAACCACGTGACAACCACGTGACCACCCTGTCGGCGAGATCATAGCGTGTCGCAACTCTCTCTCTCTATAGCTCTGGCCTGGGTATACCCATGCTGCCTTGCGCACGATTTCATTTTGCGCTGCTAGGGCAGTTTGGATTCTATGGATCTGATTTTCGCCTGAGATAGGGAACCACCAATCACACAACGGGGAGAGACGGCAAGACGATGACGACGTCTATGCAACAAACCGAAGCTTGTAGTTTACAGATCCAAAATGGCGGCAGACGCGTTACCTTTCGATGCAGCCTTAGATAGTGTTCTAACTAGTTTGGAATGCAAGATTATTTTGAAGAAAGAGCAACTTTCGGCATGTCTTTGCCCTGCTACCAACAGGCTTTGATTGGCTATGAGCTATGTACAGACTCATATGATAGACATTCGTAGCGCCCAATAAATGGCTCCAGGCAATCGTAAACCACGTCTCAAATACGAGAAATTCAATGTGTGGCTCCAAGACGGCGTTAAGGTACGGCCACACCAACCGCGTTACTCGCGTAAGACGCGTATAAAATCGGCAATTTTTCCATAGGGAACCATTGGTTTACGCGCGTATGAGCTGCGTAGATGCGTTACATGCGCTAATGCAACATTTTAGCCGCGTATGAGCTGCGTATATACGCACCTACGCGCCTACGCCCGGAGTTCAAAAAATTGAACTTTCAACGCTCCAACGCGTGATAGCCAATCAGCGTGGAGCTTGACCCGACGTCACTGGCAGGGAGTAGTGACGCTTGCACAGAAGCATACGGCCTACATCTTTCTTTATTCTGGGTGGAAATAGTAACATAGTTACGCCATTAAATGCGTTTATGTAAACATTTTTAGCGAGAAATGTGCATTTTACTTTCATAATGTTCGCTCGGTGAATGTGAAGGATGTTTGGTTTGATAGTTATGACGAAGAGGGAACGCTCCATTCACTTGCATGGACAGCGTCTCTGGCTGCTATGCAACCTCAACGTCTTGGCGGACTATATCTCTGCTGATCAACACTACGAATGCTGGAAACACACCAGACACACCATGTGAAGTTATTTAACCCGATTATTGTTATTTATATCTGAGATTATTTAATCTAACCCGATCCAAGCTCTATCATGCACCCAAACACGGCGGCGTTTGGGTTTCCTTCCTCGGACTCCTAAATCCAGTGCAGCCACAGGCGCGTAGCTGCGTACGTAGGACAATTTTTGACACAAAATGGTCAAGCAACATTTTAGCTGCGTTACGCGCGTAAATCTTACGCGGGTTACGCGTTTGGTGTGTTTGTACCATTAGCCAGGCTACTACAGACCCATCATGGTTCTAAACGGTAGCTGGGTGGGGGAACTGAATTGGGATTTCTACTTTCAGTAGCCACACCAAGCTAGCATTTAGCACCAAGATGTCTGCTAGGTGAATAAGAGCCATTGGCCTCACATGTTAAATGTATAAAGTTTTACAAATTAACTGGAAGGAGCTGGTACTTAAAAGGGTGAGCTAGGTAGCTCAATATTTCTTGAAGATAACCGCTTTCATATTGCTATTGCATATTTCAGATTGCTGATGTTAGAAGCTTAATTGGCCTATTTATTTTTCACAGCAAGAAGAATTGCTTTTTCACAGCAAGAATTAATAATAAGTTAGTTATTTTAGATCCAATTTCTAAAATGTATATAAAGCGTATATAAACACCACACTCAGCTGGCTAGAAGTTTTTCACTTTGTTGCTAATGAAATCATGAATCATTGATTGTACGCAGGAACCGCGTTCATGTGGTGACATGGAAAGGAGGGAGAGGAGGGGTAACTTAAAAAATAGACGAGAAGTTAGCCCAAATGACATTGCTTATAGCGCCTTTAACACTGGCTTGTGATTATGTGACATGTGCATATTATTCCCAATTAATGACTCAGGCCTATTAGGGTTCAGTAATCACTTTTGGTTTTTGCCTTTATTCACTTTGGAGGACAATTAAAAAAACTTCAATGTCAAGCTGGCATTTCGCCCATACATCCTTCTAATTTATATTGAATATGTTAACTACTTTTCACTCCTTGAAAACAAAAGATAATCACTCATATGTCATAAGATTGGTTTAATAAGTCTTGATTGCTTTTTGGAGAAAACTAATCAGTTATTATGACCCTGCATAAACTCTAAACTAAACGCTATAAAAACTCTTTGACACAAGGTAAAATAATGATACTGCGGTGGTTTTCGTCCCAAAACTCTTGAGAATAACAAAAAAAAGTAACATAATGAGTTCACTTTCATGTTGATTTAAGCTTTAATACTTTGGTCCAAAATAACAGCAAGGCTTTTGGCTTCGTCTGCAAAAATGGAACTCATATAATACTATCCCAGCTGGATGCAGGACCCACAAGGAACATTTGTGTTGTTTAATTGAAAAACTAAATGTTCACCCAAAATATTAAAGATGAATATCATAAGCTTGAAATGTTGCTGTCTGTGATGACCAGAATGTGTAACTTGATTTTTAGAAGTAACTTGCTGTGTGTTACCCAAAACACTGGTGATGGCATCGCTCAAGGCCACCGCTTGTAATAGAAAAGAGGGGACCCAAACAGCTTCCTTCCTACTGCCAATTGAGTTCTGGATGAGCGGAGCATGTAGTTAGGTGCATAGTTCGTTGATGGATAGAAGCGTTGAACAGTAGGCTAGATGTGCTATTTTCTCCAACATACTTTGTGTAGCTTTGTTGTAGAATGCTTTGATAGACCGCCTATTAAGCTCATCAAATTAATTGTTCTGGTTTCCTTCCATCTTGTTCTCCATTTCTTGAGTCCATCTTGTTCTCCATTTCTTGAGCCCCCATCATTTCCCCTTATCCTTGGTGTTGCCTTATGAAGTGAGTGCTGCATGCAGCGCTCAACTATTGTTCTTCATACGTTTTACTTTCTTTTTTTATTATTCTCTACAAACTTTGGGACCTATCCCCTTCCTCAATTTTTCACCAAGAGACTCCATTAAAAATGTAAAATGTTCAGAATAGCTTAGAATCGCGCGCTTCTTTTCAGGTTTTTTAATTATTTTATACTTTTTAAGATATTCTACTTTACTATCTTTTTTTAACATGAGAGTCAATGGGAGGACGGCTCCGGATCACTGTAGGACCCTACGGTAAATTCAATAATTTTAAAATTTTCAAGAAACAATCTGTAATAGGTTATCTGACTGCTTTTGCCTTGAAGGGAAGTACATCTCAATTATGCCTATTCAGTTTTGTCTATACTGAAACAGGTCAGCTTCCCGTTTGTTAAGTAGGAAAGCCTATGAAATGCATGCAGTGAGTATACTTAGGCCTATGTGGATGTTGCTGGCTAGTGGCTGCTACACTAATTGAGGGGCAGAGTGCTGGAGGAGGAGGATTAGAAGGAAGAGGAGGAGGAGAGAGAGGAGAAAGAGTATAGGCTGAGCAATCCAGGTAGGGAGAGGAGGAGGAGGAGGAGAGAGACAGGTAAGAATCAGATGAGGACATGATGGGGGCTAGATCAGAATATGGAGGAGGATGTCTGTGACCTAGGGGAGATACTTTTTTTGTCCCTGTCGTTCTGCGAAACTTGTTGTTTCACAGCTTGTAAATAAGTATACATGTGCATTTTGAATTTTACCATCATAGAGTTTGTTCGCCTAAAGCACAACTTCTCCTTAAAAGGGAGCATTCTGCATAATACTGCTTTAGATAAGAAGGTGAAGGTCATAAAGAGATTTTTATGCTTTATTTGATTGTTAGTTACTTTATTTTCCTGAAATTCTTATTTTAAATGTGGATTGCAGTCGAGGTAGCTAATAATGTGAGCCTTTCTTATATTAACTGGTTGCAGTAAGAGGATCTTATTGTTTGCAAATCATTGAGCTGTGTGTGTCTTTAAATAAACATCATTGTACGGTATGAATCTTTGAATCTTTACATTTACCAGTGCTTTAATATATAGCCTACAGTATGACAGTGACGATAATGGTTTTGAAGCTCGTACATACCCTTTTGTAGCCCTCTATTTGTTATTGTGCAAACATAAAAAATAATAATTGGGAGTTGGGGGCCTAGCAACGCCCCTGAGTGTAACTGTGAGAAGGTGAAACCCTCCCCCTTCTCACAGTCTCGCATAACAGAAATTATTACTATTATTATTTTTATTATTATTACAATTATATTGTGTATATATATTATAATTGGGATGGTGCGAAATTGGTATTGGGTAATGGAATCTCAGGATCATGGCATCAGGGAATAGCCCAGGGGGTGTTGATACAAACCGCTGTTTTGTAAATATCTATAGGTTGTGCACAAGGTGTGGGTACATATATATTTGGTGATATTAAGTGTCATGTTTATTTTGCATTCACACAATGTACTTTCTGTTCAGTTATGTAGAATTGGTAGCTTTAGCTACAGAATGTTCCCCCAACTAGTGGTCTGGCCCATACGGCCTTGATTGGTCCAATTCATTTCCCTATTTAAGGGCTGCCTCATTTGGTGTTTGGGGGGCTGAAGGTGGTGCTGGCTTGATGGGAGGCCAGTACGAGAGAGAAAATAAAGCTTCACTTTTCTTGTCCTAAGACAATTGCCCTCGTTTTTGCCCACACTCTCTGACTCTGCTTGGCCGTATCCCAGATACGTGGGGCGAATCACAGTAACTCAATAATTTTTCGACCGTTTACCTTCGTTCAAACATTTATTAAATCTAAACACTTGTATCTTCAATAATATTCAAACGGAATTTCGATATCATTTCAACATTATTCAGAATCACAGTTTTAGTTTTATACCTGCTTCGTTATCAGTTGGTCTCATTGATTTACGTGGACGCTGGAGCGTGAGGACGTTCAGCAGTGTTGCCAGAATGTTTTGTTGTCTATGAACAACAAAACAAAAGCAAGTTCTCCACACACATTGTTTTAACTGGGGGGGTATACCACGAACCTCGCTGAACATACCCAGGCTTTCTTAGGAAAAACTGTCTAGACAGAGACGCAACTCGCAATCCGAGTGTGCTAAAGCCACACACCCCAGCTCTATCCCTCCGCTCTAGTCCAATCACTGGACTACTGCAACTCACTCCTGGCTGGACTTCCTGCCTCTGCGATTAAACCTTTGCAGCGCATCCAGAATGCGGCAGCACGCCTCGTGTTCAACCTACCAAAGTTCTGCCCTGTAGTAGCTCGCATCAAAATTAAGACGATAGTAGTGGCATACAAGGCCGATGGAACCGCCCTTGCCTACCTCCAAGCATTGCTAAAGCCACACACCCCAGCTCGATCCCTCCGCTCAACTACCTCAGCTGGACGTCTGTTACCGCCATCGCTAAGAGCTAGCAAAGGCCGTTCAGCAAATTCACAACTTTTCTCGGTTTTGGGACCTCAGTGGTGGAACGAGCTCCCTGCCGCTCTCAGGACCGCAGAGTCGCTCACTATCTTCCGAAAAAGACTCAAGACTCACCTGTTCAGAGTCCACCTCGACTCTGCATAGCCACCCTCCCCCTTCTGGCCACCATTGTACACTGTATTGTGTTGTGTTGTATTGTATTATAGTACTTAACTGTGTAGCAACTGCAGTAGCTGCTATCATTGCTGTAACACGGGGATTGGTTAGCCTTGCGATTGTTGTACTTGCACTTGGTTCTATGAACATCCTTTCTGTACCGACAGCGATATATTGTTGCACTTCTTATGACAAATGTACTTTGTCATAAGAAGTCTACTCGATTTGGATAAAAGCGTCTGCTAAATGCCCTCAATGTAAATGTAAATTAGTTAAATGGTACCACGACGCTCACTTTAGATTCAATTAGTCTAACCAGGTTTTCCGCTTTAGGTTCAATGCGCTCTCACATAAAAGGGGCGTTTATCGCGTAATTTGACTCACCCTTATGCAAAATGAATCGAGCGAGAGTGGTGTATTTCACCCAATACGAGCAGTGTATTATTATGAATTCCTACAAGGAATTCAAAGTCCAAATCACAGCCAAGGGGAACACGGTTGCCCATAATAAGGCTAGGGTGGCGTGCTGACAAAAAATAGCCGACCGTGTTAATTTGTGAAAAGATTCTGCATATTGTCTAAAAAATGTATCATCATGCTTTTTACCCCCATAAATGTGGTGCCAGCACGCTCCTACGAACATGGGGCCAAGTCAAAAATAACTATAAAAATATTATTCAATGTGGTAAGTTGTAAGCATCCATTTGAATAATTGTAGGTGAATCTAGCCTATGATTTGCAATGGCTTAGGCTCCAACCTATAATCTCATGTTTTTTACCTGTAGCAAATAAAAAGAAAACCCAAATTAATACGACTGGGATGGGGACCGCTCCACCGCCCTTCACCACTTCGGAGGAGCTGGCTCTCGCCAATAACGAAGGTCTGCCGATGATGGTGTGGAAGGGGGGATGTCCTCTGACCCCACTGCTACGACATCCAAGGCGTTTGTAATAAGTATGCATTCATGTATTGGCAATGGACATAAATTATTGTCCTGCGAATCAAATGAGAAATGATTGAGTGTAAATTCATTGTCATGTTTAGTTGAAGGTAGAAATATTATTTTGGAGGAGCCGCCGACAATCAATCTCCAATCAGAGGTACATAACTATCAAAGCAAAGTGTCACGTATTATTCTAAATATTTTATTTTTGGAAAGAATGTCCTATAATAGGTTTTCACTGATTCTTTCAGGAGACTCGGTCGGCCTGTGACTCCAGGGCGACTATGGAGGTGATTTTTTGTAACAATTCTCTCAATATGAATTTGTAGAATAAAAAATGCCGAGGCCTAATTGTGTCATTGACATAGTGGTTATGTAAGGGATAATGGACAACTAGGCACTTGACTATCCAAGGTTAATGTACGTTGAACGTGGGGCCACCTTTGAACTTTCTAAAGACCTATCACAATGGGAAACTCAACTGAGCAGTGCTGTAACTGTTTCACATGACTCTTCCTTTTGATCATTTATTCTATAGAGGTAAATGGCATTGGATGGGCCATCCACCTCCACCTCAACCTCCTCAAGGCCTTCTCGAGGGACAGACAAGGTTTTTATTTAGGTTATTCCTTTTGTAAGGTGCTCCACAAGGCTTTGACCATGGTAACTGAATTACGATTTTAACCCATAATTTCTTTAGATTCGTACTGACACTATAAGGGCGCTGTACAAGTGCAACTTGGAGCTGGACAACGATATTAAAGTCTTGGTGAAAAAAAAATTGAAGATCGAGATCCAGCTCCTCGAGAGGGTAGACTATTTTTATTACCTAGATTTTCTTTGGTTAAGCTCGACTGTCTACTGAAATAATGTTATTTTTTCTACTTTCACAGCAACTGCATGGCGATGCCACGGCTAATAAATAAAATAATTGAACACGAGCAAATGTTTTTCCGTCCATTGTATTTATTGAACAAAAGTCACAATGAAGTTAAATGAGATTATCAAATGGAATGACACATAATCATTCATACCAAATGTAGCCTACTTAATAAGCAATGTGTGTGGGTTGAATATGACATTTACGGAACACCACAGATTATGGAATTGTAAACAGGCTGTCACTTAGATTCAGATTCAGATTCTTTATTGTCCTTGTTTAACAGAGTTAATCAACGAAATTAAGTTTAGAGCATCACCACTGGCATAGTATATAAATATAAATATATTAATAAATAAAAAAATAAAAATAAAAAAAGATAAATAGATAAGTAAATAAATAAATAACAATAATAACTTGAATAAGAATGCAGCCAAGTCCAGTCCATAGTTGTGATGTGTGAGAGTGAGGGGGGTTGGGGGGCTGCAGTCCTGCAATAGATGGAAAATAGTGTTATATGAGTTATATGACCGAGGGGGTGGGGTGGGGGGTGCGGGGGGCAGGTTGTTCGTTCAGCAGTCTGACAGCCTTTGGATAGAGGCTATTGGTCAATCTGCTGGACCTGGAGCGGATGGAACGGTATCTCCGTCCGGAGGGCAGTCGCTGGAAGAGATGGTGCGCTGGGTGGACCTGGTCCTTTAGGATGTTGTTCACCCGGCGTAGGCAGCGGGAGGTGAAGACTGTGGAGATCTCTGGGAGGCTCTTCCCAATGATCCTCCCCGCAGCCTTGACCACTCTGTGGAGGGCCTCCTTTTCGGCCCTGGTGCAGCTGGAGAACCACACCAGGAGTCCGTAGGTGAGTACACTCTCTACTGCGCAGTGATAGAAGTTGACCATCAGTCCCTGTGGAAGTTTAGCCCTTTTTAGTTTCCGAAGGTAGAAGAGGCGTTGTTGTGCCTTACCCACGGCAGAGGTGATGTTGGTCCTCCAGGACAGATCGTCGGCCACAGTCACACCCAGAAACTTGAAGTTGGACACCCTCTCTACCTCCTCCCCTCCGATTAGGAGTGGAGAGTGGCTGAGGTGTCTGGCCCTGCGGAAATCGATGATCACTTCCTTGGTCTTGGTGGTGTTGAGAACCAGGTTGTGATCACCGCACCACTCTACCAGTCTCTCGGCCTCCCTCCTGTATGAGGTCTCATCATTTCCTGTGATGAGGCCAAGTACTGTTGTGTCGTCAGCAAATTTCACTATGAGGTTAGATGGAGAAGAGGAGCAGCAGTCGTGAGTGAAAAGTGTGTAGAGAAGTGGGCTGAGCACGCAACCCTGGGGGGCCCCGGTGTTCATGGGCAGGGTGGGGGAGACATGCTTGCCAATCCTGACATGTTGTGTACGGTGTGTTAGAAAGTCCAAAATCCAATTGCATAAAGTGGTGTTCAGGCCAAGTTTGTGTAGTTTGCTGTGTAGCTTGTTAGGCAGGATAGTGTTGAAAGCTGAACTAAAGTCAACAAAAAGGAGTCGCCCATATGTGTTACTGTGCTCAAGATGTTCTAGTAGAGTGTGTAACACAATGGCAATGGCATCCTCTGTTGACCTGTTCTTCCGGTAAGCAAACTGATTCTGATCTAATGATGGCGGTATGGAGGCTTTAATGTGTTTCATGACTAGTTTCTCAAAGCATTTTGCGACGATAGGGGTGAGTGCCACAGGTCTGTAGTTGTTCAGACCTGCAACATTTGGTTTCTTGGGAACCGGGACTATTGTTGCTGCCTTGAGACATCCTGGGACCCAGGATGAGGCCAGAGACAGGTTAAAGATGGTGGTGAGAACTGGAGCTAGTTCAGCCGCACAGTCCTTGAGCACCCGTCCCTGGACTCCATCTGGGCCTGCTGCCTTCCTGATGTTGATGTTGCGTAGGATGAGTCTGACCTCATGAGTGCTCAGGACTAGGGTGGAGCCGTCAGAGGGGAGAGGGGGCGACACCGGGTCCTTGTTGTTCCTGTCAAAACGTGCGTAAAAGATGTTTAACTCCTCCGCTAGGGGGGCGCTGCTGTTGACAGGGGGGGATGTTCTTCCCTTGTAGTCCGTTATTGCCCTAACGCCCTCCCACACCTGCCGGGGGCATGAGGCGCTGTTGAACTGAGCTTCAATGCGGGTCATGTATGCTTGCTTGGCAGAACTGATGCCTTTCTTCAGGTCGGATCTTGCCGTGCAGTATGCATTGGTGTCACCGGTTCTGTATGCTGCATTCCTGGCTCGTAGTAAGGATTTTACTTTAGGTGTCATCCAGGGTTTAACGTTTGGGAAGACACGGAATTGTTTCCAGGATGTAACAATATCCACACAAAATTTGATGTAGTCAAGGACTGAGACAAGATAATTATTCAGAGACCTACGTGTCAACACACCCAGTCCACTGAAAATGTCCCAGTCTGTGGAGCTGAAGCAGTCCTGGAGCCTAGGGATGGCGTCCTCAGGCCAAATCCTGACAGACCTGACTTCGGGCCTACTGGCTCTGATTTTGGGTGAGTGCCAGGGGTGCAGGAGGAGCGAAACATGATCAGAGAGACCTAGGTGGGGGTACGCCTGGGTTCTGTATGCATGGGCTATGTTGGTATAAACCTGATCAAGTGTGTTGCTCCCTCTGGTAGCGCATTTTACATTACGGTGGAAAGAATGAAGTACAGACTTTAAGTCAGCATGATTAAAATCCCCCGCTGCAATAAAGATACTGTCGGGATGTGCCAGCAGGCTATTGTTTACAATGTCCTGTAGCCTTACTAGTGCCAGTTTAGCATTGGCGTCGGGTGGAATGTAAACAGCACAGATGTAAACAGAAGAGAATTCTCTTGGTAAGTAAAACGGTCTGCATTGGAGCAACAAAAATTCCACGTCAGGGCAACAATGTTTGCTAACAACTGTGACATTGGTACACCACGAGTCATTGGTATAGATACACAGACCTCCTCCTAGCTTCTTACCCGAGTCAGCTGTTCTGTCTGCTCGATAGGCAGTGCGGCCATCTAGCTCAATAGCCGAGTCCGGGGTCTTTTTATCCAGCCAGGTTTCCGAAAAGATTAAGCTGCAGCAGTTCTTCATGTGTTTTTGTGAAACTAGTTCCAGTCGGATCACATCCACCTTGTTGCGGATCGAACGGACATTTGAGAGAAAGATGGTAGGAAGCGGGGGTTTGAATGGGTTCGCTTTGAGCCTAGCCCACGTACCTCCGCGTTTTCCCCTCTTCTGCAGCCGCGCACAGCGTCTCCTCCTCCGCTTCTCAGCCTCAGGAGTGCTGGATGGTGATCTGGTGATCTCGGCTGGGATGGTGAAGTCCGCCGGGAGGCGAAATGGAGCGTTGTTGAGCTTTAAAAGTGCATTTCGGCTGTACTTCATTGTCGGGGTTTGAGAGCAGTGTGGAAAAAACAACAACTGTGTGGAATAATATTAAGTGCTACCAAAAACTACAAAACATTCCCGATTTTGGGAGCTCCGGGCCGTTGCAACTATGTTGCAACTATGTCCGCCGCCGCCATGACAACAAAGCCATGTCAGCTGTTCTGTCTGCTCGATAGGCAGTGCGGCCATCCAGCCCGAGTCCGGGGTCTTTTCTCCAGCCAGGTTTCCGTAAAGACCAAGCTGCAGCAGTTCTCGTTCTCGATGTGCCCTGTGAAGCCAGTTCCAGTCGGATCTGCAGCCGCGCACAGCGTCTTCTCCTCCGCTTCTCAGCCTCAGGAGCGCTGGATGGCGAATTCAGCTGGGAGTTGGCGAAAAGGAGCGTTGTTGATCTTTAAAAGTTTTAAAAAGTTTAAAAGTTAATTCCGGCTGTACTTCATTGTTGGGTCCGAAAGCAGTGTGAAAAGCCGTGTGAAATAATATTAAGTGCTACCAAAAATTACAAAAAAAACATGCCAGTTTGGGGAGCTCCGGGCCGCTGCAACTATGTGCGCCGCCGCCATGGCAACCGTAGGACCCTGCAAGTGTAATTGAATGTAAAGTAAGTGGAACTAAACTAAAATCATTTCTGATATGAATGGTGACATTCTGTGGGCAAGACCTTGCAAAATCTAAATGAGAAAAAAATAGGCTGAAAAAGAGAACGTGCGTCAATTTGGATTAATTCCGTTAAATAAATTGCGTAATTAACGCGTTGACTTGCCCAGCCCTAAAAAAAAAAAAAAACGCATCCTTCCAAGAGGAAAACTAAATGAAACAAAAAAACTAACCAAAAAACTGGTTAAAGATGGCCCGCAGCTACAACCTTGCGAATAGCACGGCACACCGTATTTTTGCCAATATGTTCTGCATCACCAACTGCATGTAAATATGTGCCCGTGGCATAAAATCGCAGTGAAACACAGACACACTGCGCAACAGTAAGTGCACGGCTTCTTTGTGTAGCATTGCCTACATACGGTCAAACAAGGACGATCAAATAACGAATAACCTCTGATGAGAATCTGTATCTCTCATAAAGAATATCGTCAGACAATGCCAAGGGATCGGTTCTGTCCCGAAAAACCCTGTCTCCGGAGAGACGCCTGTACGATAAGTGCGCCGAGGTCCACGGGAACACCCACAAAGGGCGACGCCATTGTCGGAGGAGGGTAGACTTAAGGCAAGCCCACACCGGACCGAAAATCTGCGTTGGTGAGAAAATCTGCGTCGGTGACATGAGTCTATTTGGTGTGGTCCCTCAAATCGGCCACGTCGGCGTTCATTTCAGCCGATTCAACATGTGTATCGGCCATTCTTTTACCATTCTAATTGGTGGAGGGCTAGCAGCTTGACTAGCGAATCAGTGAAGCCCAGTGGTGAGGATGGTAAACATACCAGATAAACAGTGTAATTGAAAAAGAGGACCTGTTACTTCCGGTTTTCGTGTTTTTTGGCCCATAATACAGATTAGCGCCGCCTGTTGTTTTGGAGACATTACATCTCGCGCAAGCGCGGAACGTACGGCGTCGGCTGTAATCCCGTAGGTGTGTACCGCCCATGTCGGTGTTTGAGTCGGCTAGATTAAATAGCCCGACTTCATTACCGATGCGAATCGGGCGGTTGGTCCGGTGTGTGGTTGCCTTTAAGATGAAAACCTGCTCCCGACCAGGTTTGGTTGCGAGCATAAGTCACCATGGTGATACAGCGACGCTAAAAGAAATCGACTTTCGTGGTCCAGCTAACCCAGGCTTTGAGCTCAACATACCTCGCTAACCCTCTAATCGAGGTTTGTAGTACAGGCCCCTGAACGACTTTTAACCGTAATTCCAATCATGTGCAAGTACATGCATCGCGCCATACTATTGTGATTAGCAGTAGTTTGCTCATGGCTATCCCCACAGCGTGCCATTCAATAATTAGAAGTCGCACATTTGTCCTCCCCAATAAAAACATGAAAGAAGCAGAGGACTTCTATAAAGAAGACGTCTATAATGTTTTTCATAACCCCACACACACACACACACACACACCAGCAGTGCAATACATTTGACGTTTCAGATTCTTCAGTTCAATTCATTTTACATTTCAGCATTTTTAGCAATGCTTTGCACTTTCATTCAGCTGTCACTTTATTTGTTTCCAACCCTTTATATTTTCTTAAATGGTGTGCATGTTTACATTGTTTACTTAATACTTACTAGACTTTTGAACTTTTGTTCAAATCCCTTCACTTTATTTAAACTATTTAACGTTTCTTTATTTCTTAATCAATGTGGCTTTATTAAAAAATATTTTCAATCTCACTTTGCACTACAGCACTCACCGCATTTTCTGCAGGAAATGCATTTTCTAGTTACAAGACCATTGTTTGAGGGCTAAATATATTTGACAGTAGAAGATTCAGCACAGTACCTGAATCTGGTTATATTGAGTACTGAACATCGAAGACATTTCTTTGAAGCCAAATAAAGAGAAATGCCCTAATCACCAAGATTTGAGCTGGTCCACCATCAGAAGAGGGTCGATATCATTGCTTTCACTAGATTACCTTTAATAGGTTAGTCACATACACTGCACACATAATAACACCAGCACAAAGAAAGAAAAACACTTTCATAGATTTACAATGTTGTATTGATGGGTGCGTATTGAATAATAACAGATTGCATGAGTTATACCGCCTATGCCCCTATGTACATTAAACCCGTTATTGATCAAGCAGAAGCATGACTCTCATCACTCGACATTTGCCTTGGACTCGTCACTATGACCCAAAGTAATATTGAAAGATTCTTCCATTTTAGATCATGGTAGGTGACTGTGAACTAGTCAAGGAATACAGACTTTAAACACAGATACTATGTATATTATATCGGATGTTATTGTAACACCTAATGCCGCACTAGCTGTCGAGACACCATGCTCATATATTTTAAACGTTATATCACTTTTTTTAATATATAAAAGGTTCATGCGTATGAACCCTTCCAAATCATAATCGGTGATGAATACCAAGAAGCCAACCGAGCGGTCTGCTAATGTGTTGACTCCAGCCCCCTATGGCTAGAAACTGTAGCTTGGCGTTAAAGTGTATCCATCTCAGATTCTTTTCAACATTCTCCCCTCTCCTCCTATTTCATGTGCTTTATTTTTTCCGCGCCCCCTCAAGTAGACGTTTCATCCTCTGGGGTATTTATATAACTTTCAGTTGGTGATCATTCATTCACCCAGAAACATGGTTTCAAACTATTTTCCCTTGACGAAAACAAGTCAAACCATTGAGTGTGTGTGTGTGTGTGTGTGTGTGTGTGTGTGTGTGTGTGTGTGTGTGTGTGTGTGTGAATTCTTTCCGGAGGCACATTCATGATTTTGATAATGGGCAACCCAGTCTCACGGAAATATGGAATACTGTCACGTCACGTCATTTAATCTATTCATTCGTGATCTGGGACACGTAATTTCAATTTTTTCTTGCCAAAAGCACAAATTTCAAACCCATTCGAAAAAGATGAGATGAAGCAGATACCTTTTCTTCCGTTGCGGTTTGCCTCCAGAGCAGCGCACCTGCATTAAATGTATCTGTGAATTGTCAGAATTTCCCAGAATCAAAGGTGAAACTAGAAACGGGTGGCCAAAAGCTGTCATATTGTTAGAAATGTGTGCTTTTGGCACGAAAAAAATTCAGATCACAGATCACAAATGAATAGATTAAATGACGTGACAGTGTCACGTATTTTCGTGAGACTGGGTTGTAATGGGGCAAAAGGCTCTTGTAGTACTGTGCATATGTCAAGGTCTTTGTGTTTACTGTTTCATTGTATTGCGATGGCGTGACAGTGTTCTATTTCATCCCTACTGACCGGTGCTTAAAGCACTGGATATATCCACCTCGCGTATGCGCATTTCGAGAACCTAATACCAACATAGTCACCTGTGACCAGGACTCCGAACCGGTTCAAGGAACCAAAACGAAAACCGAAAACGAACGGAATTTTACGAGAAACGAGAAACGGAAACAACGAAAACCAAATGGTCTTCAACTGTTCCGGAACAGAAACGTTATTCTGAAAAAAAAATTCGTTCTCTATATAGCCTATACATTTTCAAAAAAGCATAGCCTATTTCATGAAAAATAATAATAATAATATTTCCGGCCCGCGAAGCTCAGTTGTCACAAATTCCCAAAACCACCCTGGCGAGAGGCGATTTGGAAGCAACAGTTGCTATCTTCGACAAAGGTAACGTGAGCTTACTAATTAATTAAATGAGTCCACTTTAATAACATTAGCTTAGCAACTCGTTAGCAACTCACTACAAGGTTACAGATATTTGCACTATATAACTAACGTCAACAGCTGACGTTAGCTAACTAGCCAACATTAGCCAGCCAACTAGGACTAGGGCTACAGTTAATGTTAGCTGGCTATGTCGTTTGGTTGTTACGGATTGAATACAGGCTTTTACGTGTTATTTAGATGGGACGGATCCAGGAGAACCCGATGAGAAAACATTTCTCATTTAATGCAGCGTCCAACAAATCTACCTGTCAAGTCGAGGGCTGTGGGGCAGAAATTATTGGGAATCACGGCAGCAACCTGCAGAGACATATTCAAAGACGACATCCAGATCTGTTCGAGAAGTCACTCCAAGACCAACAAAACCAAAACAAGAGGTCAGCAGCGGATGGGCAAAATACTTTGGACTCGTTCATAGTGATAAAGCCCAGACAGTTCCAAGTCGCATTGAGTCCTGATACCCTCATAGAAGCGTGCGTAGAGCTAGTCACTGTTAATGGCAGGCCATTTTCATTGATGGAAGATTCAGGATTCAGAAAAATAATCGACCCAATACAGAACGCTATGGGAAAAAGTATTACAATCAATTCATCTAACATGCGCGATAGGGTGTCAGGGATTGCTCAGGGTCAGGCCCGGCTCTGGGCATAGGCAGTATAGGCGAATGCTACGGGCGCATCCATCCGCCGGGGGCGCCCCCCCCCCCCCCCCCCCCTAAAAGGGACTGCGGTCATGCCAGCCGACTCATCGAGATCGGCGGTCATGCCAGCCGACCCAGTTTTTTGCCGTACCTGTATATACTAGCCATTACGGTAATAGCGTCTCAGAACTAGTTTAAAGTAAAAGCATTTGTCGGGTAGCCTACATACAAAAAGACAGTCAATAAAAGCAAATACTATCAAAGGAAGTGTACGGCCGTTGTGGTATTTACTTTCAAAATAAAAGCCCACCAAACATTCCAATCTGAGACATATTACAAATGATTTTGGATTCGATTTAAAAGAAAATGCCCTGTTATTCCATGCTCATTTTACTTCAGGGTTATAGTTCACAACCCCATAGGGTCACCGAAGAAGTTCCAGAACATTCTGATGTGGAGTTTCAAAATAAAAGCCCAGATTCCAATATGAGACATATTACAATGATTTTGGATTCAATTTAAAATAAAATACCCTGTTATTCCAGGCTCATTTCACTGCAGGGCGATAGTTCAAGACCCCATAGGGTCACCCAAGAAGTTTCAGGACATTCTGATGTGTAGTTCCAAAATAAAAGCCCACCAAATATGAGACATATTACATATGATTTTGGATTCAATTTAAAAGAAAATGCCCTGTTATTCCAGGCTCATTTCACTTCAGGGTTATAGTTCAACCCCCCATAGGGTAACCCACGAAGTTTCAGAACATTCTGATGTGGAGTTTCAAAATAAAAGCCCACGAAGAATTCCAATATGAGACATATTAAACATGATTTTGGATTCAATTTAAAAGAAAATGCCCTGTTATTTCAGGCCATTTCACTTCATGGTTATAGTTCACGACCCCATGGGGTCACGCAAGAAGTTTCAGTACATTCTGATGTGGAGTTTCAAAATAAAAGCCAACCAAAATGTCCAATATGAGACATATTACATATGATTTTGGATTACATTTAAAATAAAATGCCCTGTTATTCCAGGCTCAGGGCGATTGTTCAAGACACCATAAGGTCACCCAAGAAGTTTCAGGACATTCTGATGTGTAGTTTCAAAATAAAAGCCCACTAGATATTGAAATATGAGACATTAGATATTATTTAGGTATGATCTTTGGATTAGATTTCAAAGGAAACGCCCTGTTATTCCAGACTCATTCCACTTCAGGGTCATAGGTCAGAACCCCATAGTGATACTCAAGAAGTTTCAGGATATTCTGATGCGTAGTCTCAAATTAAAAGCCCACTAGATATTGAAATATGAGACTTATATTTCAATATCTAGTGGGCTTTTAATTAGAAATTACACATCAGAATATCCTGAAACTTCTTGGGTGACACTATGGGGTCTTAAACTTTGACCCTGAAGTGGAATGAGTCTGGAATAACAGGGAGTTTCCTTTTAAATTGAAACCAAAAAATGATGTAATAAGTCTCATATGTCAATATCTAGTGGGCTTTTAACTTGAAACTACACATCAGAATACCCTGAAACTTCTTGGGTGACACTATGGGGTCTTAAACTGTGACCCTGAAATGGAATGAGTCTGGAATAACAGGGAGTTTCCTTTTAAATTTAAACCAAAAAAATATATGTAATAAGTCTCATATTTCAATATCTAGTGGGCTTTTAATTTGAAACTACACATCAGAGTATCCTGAAACATCTTGGGTATCACTATGGGGTTGTGAACTATAACCATGAAGTGAAATGAGCCTGAAATAACAGGGCATTTTCTTTTAAATTGAATCCAAAATCATATGTAATATGTCTCATATTGGAATTCTTGGTGGGCTTTTATTTTGAAACTCCACATCAGAATGTTTTGAAACTTCGTGGGTTACCCTATGGGGTTTTGAACTATAACTCTGAAGTGAAATGAGCCTGGAATAACAGGGCATTTTCTTTTAAATTTAATCCAAAATCATTTGTAATATGTCTCAGATTGGAATGTTTGGTGGGCTTTTATTTTGAAAGTAAATACCACAACGGCCGTACACTTCCTTTGATAGTATTTGCTTTTATTGACTGTCTTTTTGTATGTACCCGACGAATGCTTTTATTTTAAACTAGTTCTGAGACGCTATTACCGTAATGGCTAGTATATACAGGTACGGCAAAAAACTGGGTCGGCTGGCTTGACCGCCAATCTCGATGAGTCAGCTGGCATGACCGCAGTTAAAGGGGGTAGGGGGTAGGGGGCACCAGCAAAAATCTTGCCTAGGGCACCAAATTGGTCAGAGCCGGCCCTGCTCAGGGTGAAAGGGAAAAGCTCGCGAATGAACTAAGTGGGAGGCTTCTGATGCTTAAAATAGATTCTGCAACATGTAGAGACCGCTCTGTGCTGGGTGACAGAACGGCACACATCCGAGTACATCTCAACTGTGGTGATTGACGTCTTGCGTCAATATAACATTAGCTTGCAACAGGTGTACTCAGTCACTTCCGATAACGGGGCAAATATGCTCAAAGCCGTGACCTTACTGTCAGACATCCAAGAGAGGGGCGAGAGCAACGAAGATGCAACCGGCGAGGAGACAGAGCAGACCGGGGAGGATGTGGGGAACCAGGAGGAGCTAACGCTTCAACTCGACTCTGTGTGGCCCGGTCATGTGTTGCGTAGTGTAAGATGTGAGGCGCATACTTTACAGTTGGCCGTCGATGATGCATTAAAACAAGCGTCCAATATCATAGCAAAGGCAAGACATGTAGCAAAACGATTACGCATGCAGAACATGGTGTGTGTGTTCTCAAGAGAATGGGACACAAGAGGGCAATTGTGGAGTGTGCAACTCGCTGGCACTCCACTCATGATATGCTCGAGCGGCTGCTCGAGCTTAAAGGTCCCATGACATGCTATTTTATGTATTCTTTAATATAGGTATTAGTGGGCAACTAAAACAGTATTCCAAGACGTTCCCTAAATTCAGCCGTGGTGCAGAGTTACAGCCACTCCGAGCCAGTCGCACATTGAGCTTCCCCCAAATGCGCTGTTTCGGTGGGCGTGTCAAGGAGGAGGGTGGGGGTGTGGCCCTGAGCAGCTTGCAGCCACCATGCGCTCTGTTTACAATGGATGTATCGCAATGGCGAGGCGCACACAGCCTTTAGCCATGTTCTGTAAATATTCTAGAACACACGGGAGTCCTGGAGCTCTATATCTAAATATTATCATATAGCCTACACAGATATCTATATCATATAATGTATATTATCACGGCCAAAAGCTGTGTGAGCCGATATTATGAATCTCAAACGACCGCGTTGGGTTCTCCGACGTTCCTGGTTCTTCAACGTCCACATCAATGTGAATACACACACTGTAACGCAAGTGTTTCTTGTCGGTTCTTTGACGTGTCTTGTATTTCCACAACGAGACTGTCGTGGGGGTTATCTGAGCCATGGTTGAGAAGGAATTGGGGGAAAGGAACTTTGGTTTGACTCGCTGAAGTACATGAACTGCGACATGCCGCCGGTTGCCGCGAGGCACCATCGCCCGGCAGCCGGCAGCACGCGGTTCAGTCGACTTCAGGTTGATGTGAAAGTGGAAGAACCAGAGACGTCGCAGAACCCGACAAAGTCGTTTGTGATTCATAATATCGTCTGGAGGCGCACACAATATGTTATATGATATAGATATCTATGTATTATATATTATTTAGATATAGAGCTCCAGGACTGTAACGCAAGTGTTGTTCACTTCCTTGTTATTTGGATAACCGTTCTGCTGTTGGTGTGATGGCGCATAACACGTCGGACTCTCGTATCTGGTATTTCTACAACGAGACTCGTATTGGGGGTTATCTCAGCCAAGGTTGAGAATGAATTGGGGGGAAGGAACTTTGGCTTTGACTCCCTCAAGAACATGAACCACGACATGGAGGAGAAAGGGATTGTTGGCGGTGAATGTCTCCCGCTTGAGCCCCGCTGAGGGACCACCGCCGGAGGCGGAGGTGCATAAGCGCTGCCCGGCAAAGATCCCTTTCTCCTCCTTGTCGTGGTTCATGTTCTTGAGGGAGTCAAAGCCAAAGTTCCTTCCCCCCAATTCATTCTCAACCTTGGCTGAGATAACCCCCAATACGAGTCTTGTTGTAGAAATACCAGAGACGAGAGTCCGACGTGTTATGCGCCATCACACCAACAGCAGAACGGTTATCCAAATAACAAGGAAGTGTACAACACTTGCGTTACAGTCCTGGAGCTCTATATCTAAATAATATCATATAATACAAAGATATCTATATCATATAACATATTGTGTGCGCCTCCAGACGATATTATGAATCACAAACGACTTTGTCGGGTTCTGCGAAGTCTCTGGTTCTTCCACTTTCACATCAACCTGAAGTCGACTGAACCGCGCGCTGCCTGCGGCCGGCTGCCCGCTGCCGGGCGATGGTGCCTCGCGGCAACCGGCGGCATGTCGCAGTTCATGTACTTCAGCGAGTCAAACCAAAGTTCCTTTCCCCCAATTCCTTCTCAACCATGGCTCAGATAACCCCCACGACAGTCTCGTTGTGGAAATACAAGACACGTCAAAGAACCGACAAGAAACACTTGCGTTACAGTGTGTGTATTCACACACACACATGTGGCGCTCGCACGGTCGAGTCTCATTGGCGGGCCAACGTCTCTGGGCGGGCCAGGCAGAGTAAGGGGAGGAGCTGAGATTCCTCATGACGTCATGAGCACAGATTTCCAAATCAGCGCGCTTGAGCCTCCGTTTTTTCAAAGGCGAGCAGAACAGCTAGTGCTCGTTTTACACCAAACGCAAGTTTTAGCCACTGGGGGACCATAGGCAGGCTAGGGGAACTCATATTTATGTTAGAAAACCTCATAAATTGAGATTTTCATGTCATGGGACCTTTAACAATCAAGCACTGATATGCAAAAAAGAAAGTGTCCTGGCTCAAGATAGTCCACAGGTAAATATGTAGCATTTAACTTAAATGTGCAAGTGAAACAAAGAGGACATGGAATATGTTGTTGCAAAACAAATATCAAAAACAACAACAAGCCTCATCTAATCTCAATTAATCTTTAAATTGGCTTGTTTGTTCACTGAGAGTCTCATCAGAAAGCCCAATGCCAGGCATTTTTGCAAATTCGCTGATGAGGTCTTTGAAGTTAAATTGTCGGCTTAGCTGACTTTCAATTGAAAGTCTACACTGTAAAAACGAAAACTTAAAATTGTTGGTCTCATTATGATTTCTGAGTAAAATGAATATAAAACATTAAGTATTCATGTCAACTGTGCAATGCAATTTAGTCCAACCAACAATGTTGAGTTTTGGGTCAAGAGTTGGGCTCAGTGTAGTATCTTTGTTAGCAAGACACACGGGTTTAAGTCAGACTCTGTCTGAGGCTGGGACTCTCTAAATCGACGCCACTTCGACCTGGGCGGGACATTACGTCCTACGTCACTCGCTATGGGTTTGCATGTGTGCGCGTAGCCGTTTGTCTCAGGGATCTGTGCACGAACTCCCGTGCACTACTACAGATTACGAGCGTCAGTGTCGTACGCGATGTTGGGTGGGTGACATTCCTACAGTCTGTGATGATAGGCTATATTTCTACAAATGACTTAATATTACGGTACTAGCGATTAACATGACGAAACAACACGAACTAAGCTAACATTAGACTATAGCCATACCAGATAACGCCATACCAGATAACGCCATACCAGCTAACCCTAACTATTTCTAAAACTCTGAACCATTTTGCAACAGGCAACTGTGTGTTGGTGTGTCTTATTGCTTCCCACGTCTGCGTCTGCATCTTTCCCACTCCTGGCTAATAGTTTCAGCTTTTGTACTGTATATCAGAAATGATCACCCTGTACCACACTGCTGACTTGTTGATGTTTTGTGAGCACTCACGCATTTCTCTAGGTATCTTAAGTTTCCTACTGGTGTCATCAAAACTTTGGACTTAGTTATTGTAAGAAATATTGTGTTGCAAAAACACTTTGTGTCTTACCCTTAGCGTTACCCTAACCTTAACCCCAGTAACATTTCTTCATCATAAACTACAAGTTACGCAAAATGGCATACAAACATCCAGTCCAATATGAAAGAAAAAAGCTAGCTTCATTAAGGAATCGAACCCCTTATCCCCGCATTAATGAGTTGTTCTCTGACCACTAACCCATCAGGTCTTAGTAGCTACATGCGATTCAAGAGTTAACCACTTGACAATCTTTAAACTTCGGTTGCCTAGAAATTGTAAAGACAGTGATGTGTGTACATTGTGCGAGTATCCGTCACTCGCGATGTGTGTGCAGTCCAAAATGAAAGAAAATACCTTGCATCAATAGGGAATCGAACCCCCAATCATCAGTTGGTCGTTGGTAACTGTAAACAAAGAGATCGCATTTTGTTTAACTGCTAACTAACAAACGGGTTTATGCGTTCACTGAACAAAGATTATGGAAATAAAAGACCACTTTTCCATCAGAAAAATCATCAGAACCGTTATTACCAACCCATAGACAAGCCAAAACCTTTCTCACATGCACACCCATCGCGAGTGACGGCTATGCGCAGTGCGCACACATGCACACCCATAGCGAGTGACGTAGGACGTAAAGTCCCGCCCAGGTCGAAGTGGCGTCGATTTAGAGAGTCCCGTCTGAGGCTGGGCCAACTACGGTGCACATGCGCATTTCGACACTTTGGAAAATACGGGGTTTCCTAACGGAATTTTCAGATGGTAAATATTGTGGCGACTCCTACCCCCCGGGGAGTCTGGGTATCCGTGATGCCGGTTGGGAAAAAGGGGTTTATTGCCTTTTGTCAATTTGTTTCTGTTGGGTTAAGTGGGGTTAACGGGTTTGGGGTCTTTATTGTTTGTGTGTTGTTTATTGTGTGTAGTGTTGCCGCCACCGTTACCGAGACTTGCATGTCCGTTGGTTGGGTGTGCGGTGCGCTGTGTGTTGTGGGTGTGTGTTAAATAAAGGCAGCTCTCGGGATTGTGCGGTGTATGAGTCACGAGAGTTGCGTCACCGTTTAACCTGGGCTCCAGTATCGTGCAGAACAAGTTTGACCATAATGTTGAACTTGTTCTGCACTTTGGTTTGCTGCATTTAGACAGCGATTCTCTGCTGCTGAACTTGCTACATATGTTGCTTGATCTATTGCTGTCTGGCATTCAGAAATGTAAAATGGAAGTTTCCAATTATTAATTTTAATAAAGTTAACTTTAAACTAGTTTTGCATTCTTTGAAATGTTTTTTTTTTAAATAATATTAATCTTAATTTGAAATATTAAGTAAACAACCCTGACTTACTTTTTTTTGAGTTTTGTAAAATATAAAATCTTAGTTGTATAACTAATGCTGCTATCCATTTTGATGGTAGGCTGGTACGAACGACCAGCTTCAGCGAGAACGTGACGTATTTACCTTGCTCCAGCCTTCCAGTTTGCTATTTGTGTCCGACGAGTTTAAGAAGAAAACTATTTTGGAAAAAAGAAATAATCCAGTGTATAATGGTTGCCAGCCTTTACAGAAACATTAACATTGCAAGCCTTTTACATTGCAATAATATTTTGCCATTTTCGCCAATTTTTATTTCAACAAGTGCTGTCGTGTTTCTGTCGAGCCACGAGGGGTAGTAGCGGGCTAGTCATCATTAGCAACATAGCCTCTTTGGCAAACCAGCTTGAAAGCACAACTTTACATTGAATTTCACGCAAAGCAAGACCTTAAATTGGTGACCGGATTAAAGCAGCAATGAAATCAAGTGTGTAAGAGGATTTAAAATCGACATTACAACCCCAGACGTAGTACAAATACAAAGAAAATACAGCTCGATCCCCATTGACTATGGGCGCAGCCATCTTGTTTGCTAGTTGTACAGATCTGCTCGCTCTACTTTGAAAGCGACGAGATACTACGACCGAAAGGGGGCGTGCCTCAGTGAAATGCCGCAAGACAGCTGGGAGATTGGCGACTTCACCTCTTCGTACATCCAAATGGATAGCAGCATAACTTTCAAGTTTGTCTAAAGAAGAAAAATGCCATTTTGTTGGGCTCAAAACTCAAAAATTGATTGCAGTAAGTTGCCTTGCAATTTTGAGTTTTCTCAACCTTTTTTTTTTTTTTACAGTGTAGCAAGGCTATTTAGCCTCTCTTGGCTTGTTGTGGATGTGAAATGGTTCTTAACTAGTTTCAGTTTGCTGAACGCCCTTTCTCCACCTGCAACAGTCGCAGGTAATGTACAGAAGATTCGGATGGCTACACATACTTCACCAAAAATGCTCTGAAGCTGAAGTTTATGAATGGTATTCAGCAGTTCAGGGGGGGAGTGGCAGTCTGAACATGTGGCACTATAAACAGTCCTCAAATGTTGCACTTCACTTTCAAAATTAGCACTAAGATCCTGTTTTTATATGCTTGTTAATGAATGGCAAACTGAGTGAATCTGATAATCTTTTAAATCCTTGATTTTCAGTATTGCAGCAAATTCCTCACAGTTATTTGCAATGGATTGAAAGCGGGTGTCCAAGGCACAGATGATGTTATCTAAAGCCACATAGAACACGCTGTTGCGAAACAGATTTGATTCTGTCTGTTGGTTTCCCTCTTCTTCTGACCTCTGACTCTCATCTGCAAAACGTTTTCTCTTTCGCTTGTGGCCGACTGGAAATCCAGTGGGAACATCCATAGCTTCTGCGACAAGGGAACCCTCTGCAAGGAAGTCATCCCATGAGTTGCGAAAGAGCTTCCTTCCTTCAATGCCTGTATATTAGCTGCTTCTACATCTAGTGTAATTTTTCCTGACTGCAGAATTATGTTTCTGTGTTCAATGGACTGCGGTATTTTTTTCCAGACAGTCAGGAGAACAATGGCTTTAAAAGATGTAAAATAACTCCTGAGACCAGTGACCTCTGATTTGACTTCATTGGTCAAGCTGCACCTAGCAAAGATGCTATCCAGGGCCTCTAGGAGAGATGGTAAGTGATTTGCAACTGGTTTAACAGCCGCTATGCGGGCACTCCAACGGGTATCAGACATGCGGTGAAGGGAGCAGCCAGTCTTCTCTTTGAGAATGGCCCATCTCTATGGGCTGGCAATGAAGATATTGTACAAGCGATTCAAACACCCGAAAAATTATGCAACATCGGTACATGACTCTGCAGCATGTATTCCAACAAGATTTAGAGTATGTGAGGCACATGGTGAATATGTAGCAAGTGGATTTATTTTCCTTATTTCAGCCTGGACCCCTTTAACTTTTCCTGACATGTTCGAGCCATTGTCAAAGCCCTGGCCTCTGCAATCTGCAATGTAATGTCTTCAGTATCATCTTTGATATTTCATGGCCAGTCCTGCCACTGAATTCTTCAAACTTCAAGAAATGTTCAGTTACATCCCACTGATCATTCTCCTTCTGAACGACATATCTCAACAGAACTACATTCTGTTCCTTGTGGGAGGCATCAGGAGTCGCATCACATATTAATGAGTAATAAATTGCACACTCCCTTTCCTTCAGTATTTCTTTCAAAACTCTTTCTCCACAGAGTTCTATGAATACATTTTTAGACTCTGGGCTAAGGTAATGGGTCACTCTGGTGCTTGGTCTTTTCTCCTTCACTTTTCTCAGATGATCATTCAACAGGATCGTACTTGGCTACAAGCTCAACAGTGCCAAGGAAGTTACCATTCCGTGCATCACCAAGCGTTTCTGTGCTCCCTCTGAATGGCAAATTTCTTGAGGCCAGAAAAAGAGTAACATCTAATATTCTCTCAAGAATAGCTTATTTTCTGTCAACTTCAAGTTGGATTTCTTGTTGCAGATGGCTGTCTATCCCCTTTGCTTCCATCAAAGAAATTTCAGATTTTTCCACTTGAGGTAGCAGGTTTTGTGCGCCTTGCAAACTTCATGGTCAGGGAATTTGTTGTACATTCTTCGCCATTTGAGATCTGATATTTTGTACCCTCCTTTGGTGTTAAGTGCACTGGCTGATGGTTTTTTTAGGCCATCACGGGAAAATAACATGCATGGCACACAGTATATTGCTCTTGCACTTTCAATGTACATTAACCGGTCTCTCCTCTGTTTTTCCCGTCCATTTGTTGACTTTGTATACTCTAAATACTCTGGACATTTCTTTTCATCTGAATCCTTTGGCATTATCAAGGTCAGATCTCTCTGAGTGGCTGTGGCTAGCTTTTTGACAATTATCCCACGATCGTGGTCTGTGAGCTTCTCTGGCCATAATCCTGGGTCTCATTTTAAATATTCTTCCTCCTTGTTCCCTCTTTCCTGTCTTTAGGTACTTCCTGTGCTCTGACTGTCTTCAGCAGTTTCATGACTGCAACAGCTTTGAACTGCTTCACAATTCCCTTCACTATCTGAAGTAGCCTTGCTTTGGGAACTTGGGCCTGGCTCTGTCAACAGCAACATTGACATAAATTGAGTTATAAAAAAATGTAGCCTATATTTTGCTATTATATAATTGAAATAGCCAAGGTGTTGATTAATATCTTAGTCACTGCCAGTGATACAGCAATTCACTAATAAACAAAAACAGCCAACCAGTGTCTACTCTACATCCCTCACTCACCATCAAAGGCATCATTGGACTGCTGGGGATGAGCGTCTGCTGTGGGGTCAAACTCAGATGAAGCAGCCACTGCTGATTCTGGGGCAGCAGATCATAAAGGTTTATTGGTCCATTAAATCTATTGTAAACATTAAATGTTATGCTTCATGGAAAAACTGTTGCAGAGCTAACCTATTCGTGGACAAAATCTAAATGGGCTTTTTAGTACCCAGCTCTAGGTGGACAGCTTCACTTTCCCAGGCAAAAACCATTCAAAAGTCTGTGTAAACTGTCCACAATTCTAAATAGTATTTTTTACTTTTTTGTTGAAAGACAACTTGTATTATTGCTTTAATTAATTTGCGTCTAAGATGATCAGAGCTCAAGATAGGACGTTAAACAGCTCATAATTCCATATTTACTATCTATTTTATATTGCTGAATAAGTGGTGGGTAGTAACGCATTACAAGTAACGCAAATGAGTAAAAAAGTAAATTTTTCGGGTAACGAGTACTTTTCATGTTCCTTTTTTAAGTCTGTAATTTTACACTTACTCGAGTAAATATTTGATTTAGAATTCTACTCTTTACTCAATTACATTTTCCATTGTGCCTTCATTAAAATGAGTATTTTAATAAAGACATTAACTTCGTTGACGGTATATACAACCGTACACGTTAGCGACGCACCCTCCCTTGGTTGCAACATTGTTGCAATTCCATAGCCGAGGAGACGAGTCGCCCGTTACGTTGGGATTGAGGACTAGAAACGCATGGATGCAGACGCGCAGGAAGATATTTTCGCCAGGGGGTGCGGAGTTAAGGTCCACCTATAGTTTATATATTTCTAAAGATACTATGTTACACTGTAGTCTGCAGACCACTCACAAACTTGTTCGTCATTCTCGTGTCTGGCTCTGTGAGTGTGCGTGTATGCTATGTGCGTAGGCTGGATAAATCTGATTGCCCAATCAGCCAACCAAGTCAGTCTCGTTTGTGTTTAATTGGTTGTGTTCCTACAAAGATCTTGCCTTTTGTCACATGCACAGAGCTTAATGCAAATTTGTTTGAAATGAAATGACATTTTTTGTTGTACATATTGCTTTTGTTGTACAACTTGTGAAGAAATGTTTTAGGAGTGCATCTCTTTCTCTCCCTCACGCATTCTAACACGTTATGTATTTTTCACTGATCCAAGCATTCCAATACAAAAATGTAAAGTAACTTTTAATTTGAGTAACTTTAAAACAAAGTACTTTTTTACTCTTACTCAAGTAGGTTTTCCAATTGGAATATTTACTTTTACTAAAGTAGATTACTAAAGTAGATAATTAAAGTAATTATACTTTTACTTGAGTATCGATTTTCAGTACTCTACCCACCACTGAACAACTTTTCATGATGACCTTTTATACACCTTTGCCTATATATTTGCCGACCTGAACACATCACATTTGACATCGTTAGCAACTTTTTTTTAAGCTAACTAGCTCTATATCTTTCCGATTTTAACATGGATTTGAAAACTGGATTTACTATTTTTAACTGATGGGACTTTCTACACCGTCTGGCTGTGTGATTACTACCGCGGTGCCGACTCCGAGCCAGTCTGAACACTTTGGAGTTAGAATCATTCCAAAACCCCACACACACGCAAAACGTGTTTTACTCACGCACAACGATTCACACACACACAAAACGTGTTTTACTCACGCACAACGATTCACACACACGCTCAGTGTGGTTTGCAAATACAAAACATCATTCACAAACTAATGCATTTTGCTTCAGAAACAAATACATTATGTTTTACACATACAAAGAAACATATTTCTTCAATTACAAAAAAATATCCTGCAAGTACAAACTAAAATCTTTCAAGAACAAACTAAAATCTTTCAAGTACAAAAAAAAATCCTTGAAGTACACAAAACAATTCTACAAGTACGGAACACTGAAAGTTGCGCTTGGATCTGAAGGCATATGCACGTGGATCAGCAAGGCGGAAAATTAGTGCCAAAAGTCACGTGACAAACAAATGTCCTGCGATTCACACTACACAATAGCAGGTGGCGCTGTTCCTGCCGGTTTAGCACTTTTACCGCGCCATTCTAGGGCCAGTTAGTGGACTTCTTGGCTTTCCATAGAATCCACACACGGTTGGCCGGCATCAAATAAAGATTTTGGGGAGAAAAAAAAGATCGTTCTGGCGGCCTTAAACTGACTCAACAGCGCCACCTGCTGTTGTGTAGTGTGAATCACAGGACATTTGTTTGTCACGTGACTTTTGGCAAAATTTCCCGCCTTGCTGATCCACACGCAAATGTCTTCAGATCCACGCGCAACTTTCAGTTTTCCGCACTTGTAGAATTGTTCTGTGTACTTGAAGGATTTTTTTTTATAATTGAAAGATTTTAGTTTGTACTTGAAAGATTTTAGTTTGTACTTGGAGGATATTTTTTTGTAATTGAAGAAATATGTTTCTTTGTAAAAACATACTGTATTTGTTTCTGAAGCAAAATGCATTAGTTTGTGAATGATGTTTTGTATTTGCAAACCACACTGAGCGTGTGTGTGAATCGTTGTGTGTGAGTAAAACACGTTTTGTGTGTGTGTGAATCGTTGTGCGTGAGTGAAACCTCACGATCTTTACGTGCTGGAGTTCGCTCGCGGTCACTCACTTCCGATGAGGAAGAACCATGGGAAGAACGAACCGCGGTGTGGACCAAGCCATTTTTTAAGAAGGGGCCAAGGGGATTATTGAAATGATTAAAATTAGAATATTGTATGATTTGTGGCTTTGTTTTAATTCGAATTCATTCATATGAATATCTATGTCATGGTCTAGGGTAACCAGACAATGATGGAGGACAGAGGCGTGGGTCCATTTCCACAATGATCACGGTTTATTTTACAACATAACCAAAAGGAGATCAAAACGTTGCAGCGTGGCAAGCAGGTAGAGATGCCAAAAAGGAAGGGGCCGGACTACTGGAACAGGGCGCACCATATAGGCCACCAACGCGGCGACTCCGCCCCTCTTCATCAGTCCTAATTGGGAGACAGGCATACCGGTCCTAATTGGGAGACAGGACAATCATCGGCAAGGCCTTCCGGCCGTCACATCTCCCCCCATAAAAAAGAAATCCACCGGATTTCCGATTCGGTCAATACAGCAATTCCACTACCTACTGCTCTTAAATAAAACTCATCAACGTGGTTCATCAATCAACCATTTTTAGCAATACAAATATTCTAGGTCAAACAGTCGTAACCCACACATAAAGTTACTCAACACTACAATATACAACCTGACCAACAGCTCCTGGTCTCGTACTGACCCCCGTATTCCGGCGCCTGGAATAACTAAGGATAAGACAAAACGAGAGACTGCATAGAAATTACCACAATGGCATGTTAGACACACTAGATGGCAGGAGCGCGTGACAGCGCGTCCGCGACCACGTTCTCTTTGCCCCTGATATGCCTAATGTGCAGATTGTATGGCTGGAGGAAAATACTCCAGCGCATCAATCTCTGGTTCGGGTTTTGAAGTGAGTGAAGGAAAGTTAACGGGTTGTGATCACTATAGATGACTATGGGTGTTGGGCTACCCCCAATGTAAACCTCAAAATTTTGCAAAGCCCAAATTAATGCCAATGCTTCTTCAAATCAGGCCGCACAGACGGCAACTCCTCTTCCTCCCCGTCTCGGTTAAAGTAGGGCTTAAGCAGATTTGCGTGACACAGCTGTGTACGTCTTTTCTTATCTGGCGTGGCCACTACATAATTGTCATTTTTCTCTTGGCGAATCACCTTGTATGGCCCTGCAAATTTAGCCTGAAATGGAGAGTGTATGACAGGTAGAATGACCATCACCTGGTCTCCAGGTTTGAAAGAGCGACGCCTAGCTTTCCTGTCATACCCTTGCTTCATTTTCACCTGCGCTTTTTGCAGTTTCAACCTTGCCAATCCCCCAACAGCATACAATCGTCGCCTGAATCCATTAACGTAATCGGTCAAAGTCTGCGGCGGCTCATTGCTTGCACTATCCATCAGTGATGCTACTGGCCCCCGCACTATGTGGCCAAACACAAGTTCGTTCGGGCTAAACCCGGTACTTGCCTGAGTCACCTCCCTAACCGCCAGCAGCAGCCAGGGAAGAGCGTCCTCCCAATCGCTGTTTAATTGTACACAATAGGCTCTCAGCATCGATTTGTACGTCTGATGGAAACGTTCTAAGACACCTTGACTCTGGGGGTGCCGAGCCGATGACTTAGTGTCGGATCTTCAACAAGCGCAATATTTGAGAGAACGTTTTGGATGTGAAATTTGTACCACGATCCGACTGTATCACTGTAGGCAATCCGAATATGGAAATGAATTGGGACAGCGCCTTAACGACTGGCTTGACCTTGATTGAACGCAGAGCATATGCTGCGGGGTAACGGGTTGTTTGACACATCACTGTCAGCAGATAAATACAACCCGATTTCGAGCGAGGCAGCGGTCCGACGCAGTCAATCACAAGATGATCAAAAGGTTTAGGTGTAGGAGTTATCGGCCTTAAAGGCACGCACTAAAACAGACTGGCCAGTGTCGGAAGCAGGCGAGAACGGCAACGCTGACTGCAAGATAAATGATTCGACCGAACCAGTATCTCTGAGTATCTTAATCGGCACTTTCTCTCCATCAGCGCCTAGTGAAACAGAGCCATCTGAAATAAAGGGGGCAAAACTCACTTGCAATTCAGGCTCGTTCACGTTAATCGGTTGACCAGGGAGAGATATGGCCAAAGCAGATGCTTGTGCTGCGCCTTTAGTCTGAGTAGCGGTACCAAATTTGGCCTTATATTTTTGTTCATTCTCCTTTTTCTTTTTCAACGCCTCACATTGCCATTTCGTATGCCCTACGCCTAGGCAGAAGTGGCACGTTACGTTATGATCCATTTTATTTTGAGTGCGCTCAGCACGAAATCCTGAATCACCAGAAGCAGAGGGCGCATTAGACGTGGTTTCACGGGGAGCTTGGTGGCTCCACTGTGCACGTTCATTACTGACTGGTTGTCCACCAAACAATCTTGTTTTGTGGACCAACGCATAGTTATCCGCTAAAACTGCTGCTTCAGAAAGTGTAGTCACCTGGTGTTCTGTTACATACATCGCCATCTCCTCAGGGAGCCAATTCTTGAATTGCTCCACCAAAAAGAGACTGCGTAACCCGTCATACGACTCAACTCCCGATGACGAACACCAGCGATCTAACTGAATAGACAAATCGTCCGCGAACACCCCATAAGTCTGACCAAAACGTTTGCGCATTCCACGAAACCTTTGACGGTATGCTTCTGGCACGAGTTCATAGGTTTTAAGCACCGCCTCTTTCACACACGAATAAGAACGACTCTCGGGCACACCGAGGGCTGCATAGGCTTGGGCAGCACGACCACTCAAAACACACTGAAGCAGTAAACATTGCGTCGCATCAGGCCAATCGTGCAGGTCAGCCGCACGCTCAAATAAAGTAAAAAAAGTATCTACATTAGACTCTTCAAACTTTGGCAGAAGTCTTAAGTACCTCGTAACATCAATATTGCCACCATTAATAGGTGTAATAGGAGTTGATTTACCCTCCTCAATTAATGCTAAGCGCCTGTGCTCCAGCGCCATTTTTTCGCGTTCAAACTCCTGTTTTCCAACTTCGATATCGCGCTCCAATCTGCACTTTTCAACAAGAGCTTCACGCTCTAAAAGTTGCAGTTTGCCTTTGTCTATTTGCAATTGCAAAAGCTCTTTTTTACAGCTGAAATACTAAGAAAAACCTCCACTATCATCCATCGACTCAACTAAGTACCGTTTAGTTGTCCCTGTTTTAGGTTTGTAATAACTCAGATATAATTGCGTACTTCCTAGGAAAGTAGGCAACCAATTCTTAGAAACACCTCTTCTATTACCCATCAATACAAGTTACAATTGTAGTTATCCAAGGTTTATGTTGGTAACAGCCCAAGTTTAATTATGTACTATCTAGAAATGAACACCGTATTTTCCAATAAATTATTTTTTCTTATATGGTAATTGTTCATAGCTACACACATTTATAAAGGGTTTATTCGATTTACCTTAGAAATATATGAAATTATTCTTATTTAAATTGAACAATTACATCAATACTTACCTTACCTCCGCAGTACTCAGTCCAGTCATTTTAAGTCAAAATAGGGGTCAGGGTTGAACAAATTGCAACAGAAGCAAACTCAACTGATTTTGTTATCCTCAATATGTCGGGAGTAATGAAAAAAAGCCCAGAAGATTCTCAATAGTGGAAAGTTTAGAAAAAGACAACTTTACACTATACATTTTTCTCATGTGAATAGAAAAATAAATTAACCTTCAGATATCACCATGAAAATTACTGAGTTGATTACTTACATCAAGACAAACAAAAAAGGTAACACAAGTTTTTGAAATTGTTTATTAACATTGGCAAACTGGGCATAATCTAATTACGTATGTGATCATTTGCATAAATACCAAAATGGGGCCCCGGCCCGTGGCGCGGCTGGCTGGGGCCCCCGCACCTTACGCCGGCGACCAGGGCCCGATTCCCGCCCCGTGGTCATTTCTGGATCCCACCCCGACTCTCTCTTCCACTCGCCTCCTGTCGCTCTCTACTGTTCCATTTGATTAAAGGCATAAAACGACCCAATTCTTAAAAAAAAAAGAAGTAAATATCATAACGGATCTAAACATTGGGTATAGCCAGATGAAAATGTCTTGTAGAAGTTTGTTGACATCTTAGAATACAAATGTCACCATAAGGTGCAGAGATTCGGTCATTCATACCATTGTCAACTGTCCACTCAACTGTCAATCAACTCTCATTAAGCTGTCAGCTTAATGAGATGAGCTTAATTCAACCTATCAATAAAACAAACCTTGTGATAAACTACAATTTATTGGGATGATCTGGATGTGTGTTGAGCTCAGGGGCGTAGCCACATGGGGGCCAGGGGGGGCCGTGGCCGAGTCTGAAAAAAATCCTGAACGGAAACGGTCTGAAGAAAGCAAAAATATGTATTATTAGTTTGATCCAAGTTTGACTTATTATTCTTAATGAAAGTGTTATATTTTGACCTTATGAATAAATATTGCACTTAAAATAGCCCCCCCTCCCCCCGTTGAAAATCAACTGCCACCCCAAATATGAGACTGGCCCGAGCTGGCCACCACAGTAATAATGTCCTGGCTACGCCTCTGGTTGAGCTGTCGTATGACTATTATTGGTGAAAAATGTCCAGTTTAGGATTGATGAATATTTTCACAACACAGTTCGGTTAGCTAGCTAAGCTAGCAGCAGCAAACTTGATTTGAATTACTTACATTGCAGAGCAATGCCTAAGATAAACCATGTATCCATATCTTACTGAATGATAGTATTTTCCTGTAATAAGTGTGATAAATGGAATATTGCCGCATATATCGTCACAAGGGGCCAAGTTACCTCCCCCGCGAGCGCCACATGTGGGTGTGTGAATACACACACTGTAACACAAGTGTTGTACACTACTTTGTTATTTGGATAACCGTTATGCTGTTGCTGTTATGGCGCATAACACGTAGGGTTCTCTGACGTCTGGCATTTCCACAGCGAGAATCGTATGTTAGATAGGATAAAGATAGATATAGATAGGGATAGATGTTTTCAATCTAAATCTACCACAGCAATCTGGAACATCAGACAAGAGTAAGGTACGAGAGTCAGCCATAGTTGTTACAGTGATGGAGACCAATGACAGCGATGGAGACCAGGTGACAGAGGTGAGCAGAGATGCAGATGTGGTTGAACCTCTGGAGATGTATGAGAATTTGAAGGATGGATGTCAGCTAAAGAGGCCAGTCAGTCTGATGTTCTCGCGAGAATCAAAGGTCACCTTCAAAAGCAAATTGAGTCCATCAAGAAGACCTCAAGAACCTCAGCTCTCTGGATGCAGTACATGGATATGCAAGACATCCTACGAAAGTACATAAGTGCAGACATACCGGAAACTGGCCATTAGATCTGCAGGCTATCCAGGACATGCTACCCTATCTGGCAGCATCAGGACCAATCTGTACACCAAATCTGCTAGGGTGTATCTTCAGCAGATGCAAGACCTCCAAACCACACACCCCGGAGTCCATCAACAAATCGAGAAAGAGTTCCAGGTGATCATTCGGAGCGACCGCCATTGGGCAGGTCTCTCGCCTGACCTGATCATTGAGCAGGTTCTCATGAGGTGTTTAAAAACCAGTGGTGGGCTCACACGAGGGCGAGGGATGACGGAGCAACAACATCTGTTGTGGCTGCTATCCATGACCGCTTGTGGAGAAGTAAACCAGGCAATGGAAGGACTCACAGGGGTCAACTACAACACTGGAGAGCAGAATAAAGACATGAGCAACGCAAGGCAAGCCCGTGACTGGAAGGATACAGATGTAGGTTGCTAGTGAAAGAAGATTGACTTTATTTCTAAAGTATGTTTGATTAAAGTGTTTCAATCGACCCGGTAAGTAAGTAGAAACAACATCAAACAACTCAACAACATTAATCATTTTACAGAGCAGACATAAAAGATACTTACATCAAAGTTGGACGAGGTGTTTCGTGTCTGATGTGCACCAACAGCCACGGCAATTGCGTCAAGATGGGATGTTCTGGCCCCCCAGCAGCATCCCTGCTCTTCTTGGACTTGCCCTTGTTATGGGCTCAGACAAATCTGTCCCTGGCAAGATTCCATTTATTCTGCACAGTTTTCACAGGCAGTTCCACAGCAAGCGCTATTTCCTCCCAGCTGTTCATACATCGTTGTTTGTCGCGATGTCCCGGCACTGTAGAATCATACAGGTGGATATACCCCCTCACCAACTTGCAGATACTCTCCTGCAAATTTTGCGCCATTTTTAAATGTCCCGTTCTCTAATCTTCGTTTGGTTTATATTCGCGAAAGGTCTGACTTCTGACTCTATTCCTGCCGCCTTGATTTCCGGTGTTATTGCTCAGTTTCTCCCGGAGCACTCCGGATTCGTAAGCTCAGAGGCGACGGACCCATTGACGGACGAAACACCTCCGGGACCGGACGAAATGGTCCGTATCCGTATTTACCGTAGGGTGTAAATGGGCCTTAAAGGGGTATTGGCAGGTGCTGTTAACGGAACGTGCAAAGGAAATCTCTGCCTTCGTAACGCGTGATGATTTTTTACAGTACAAGTCGATGGCTTTTGGACTGTGCAATGCGCCCGCTACCTTCCAAAGGTTGGTGAATACGGTCTTGTCAGGTGTATCTGGGTGCAAAGCATATGTGAAGACAGAGGTCACATTTCGATTTTAATATGCATCATGGATGACGACCTCTAGTGGCCATGGAGGTGAAATGCATAAATCACATATCAGCTGTGGGGTTTCGCTATGTATTAGGCCAGTTTGATTTGTGATCATACCGGGCGGCACTTGCCTGATTGCGGCACGTGAGGTGAGTGAGCACGGGTGAGGCGATAATGGTCTGTGATTTCCGGTCGGGCCAGGAAGGGTTTGTGCACGGGAGAATGCGAGAGCACGCATTGGTAGGTTTTCAACCTAATCCTAATCCCGAATGCTTGTTGCACAATAAATGTTCAATAATAACAAGGAAAAGGATTTGAGCTGTCCTGTGTCCTCTGTCTATCCATTCCATTTCAAGTTGGGCAAGCACAAATGTCAACAAAACCTAGATAACTTGAAAGTATATTTGGATGATGTGGTGGTTCATTCAGGGGACCATCTTCCATTCAGACATAGCGTCACTCCGACATTGACGTCTAATTGACGTAGTGGCGGCGCTTCCACTGTTTTCAAACGTCACCACTCCGACCATTTCTGTTTCCATGGTCGGAGTGGCGGTACTTTACTTTTTTACAAACGTCCCGCCATTCCGACATGAGGTCATTAATATAAATTGCATTACTATTATCATTGTACTTTAATTAATTAATATGATTATTTCTTAGTTGCATGCGCTGTAGTATTCTACCCTGATATTCGTCATAGGTGATTGGGACAGTCCAGATTTTAACTTGCGCGTCCCGAGTCCCAGCATAAGCCTGTCGGCGCGCTAAAATGTCCTGGTTTCCACCATCCACTATGAAATGTCCCCCTTGTCCGCGATTACATATCCAACGTGGTCTTATTATAGCCTGATCATTAACTAAAAAACACATAGAAAGATTAAAGCATCCAGCATTTGATTTCAACAATGTGAGAGGGCATACGCAACAGGGATAATCGCACAGTGGATTGAATGCTGGGCGATTTAATCTGCACAGTGGAAAGCGCTTGTCCACTGGGCGGACGAGCGCTGGCCGGAGATGTTCGCTCATTTCAGAAGCAGGGAGATTACAAGACAAAAATAAATGTATAATTTGCCGTGTGCTGCCTTGCACTAATGCTTCCGTTGAACTGATCTTTATTCCATCATGAACAATACTTGAACTGACGAGATGAACCGCACCGTTCCCACCTTAAAGGCGTTGCTTATCACACGGGCCAATTTTGATGACACCTGTCCAAAAAAATAATTCACTCCTACCAATATGTGTAGGCTAATTTGAAGAGCGTTTGTCTCTGTGTTGAGATCATGTTTTTGGAGCTCTACGAGGTTGACGTAGAGCTCCACACACACACACACACACACACACACACACACACACACACACACACACACACACACACACACACACACACACACACACACACAGTCTTCTATATATCATCTTGTTAAGACTCTCTGTAGGGCCATCACTTTTGAGGACTATGCCGTCCAGGCAACATAGAGATATATAAATTATACCATTGGGTTCAGAAAAAAATCAGTTTAAATGTGTGCACTTGAAATTAAGTATACACTAAAGAAAAAAAGCTTTTTTGCCAGCTTCTTAGGACCACAATGCCCGACAAACGCCCGCCCACAAGGCGGGACCAGTGTTGTGTGAGCATATGTAACCCCTATGTTAGGACCTGTAACACCTAGTTAGTACCTACTTCTTTCAACCTGTTTCTGTCCGGTTTGAATACTTAATTACTGATCAAGAATACCAGCAATGTCTAAGGATGCCAGCATGGCCTTGTGGAGATGGATGGAGAGGATGGTGTCAAGACTGTCATCCATTCTGAATGAGCTGCACCCAACATAAGACAATCTAAGCAGCTGCCTAAGAGACCAACTGCTTCACTGAATGTGTGGGAAGGAGAGGCAGGCCCTACTGTCCTGTTGCTGTTGACTGTATGATCAACACTGACAACACAACAATGCAAACTTCTCAACTGTCAGAATAAAAGGATTGATGTACACCAACTCAGCACTAATTAAATCTGGAATACTATTCCACATTTACCTGTCTTACTCTGATGCATTGTTAATTAACACAACTCTTAAAAGCTTTATCTTTTGAAAGAACTTTATTGGCATTTATTTGCAACAGCCAAACAACATACACAAACCCTATGAAATGTTTGTATGTAACTGGGCACGGCCCGCTCTCATAGTCCTCGGATGAATATGTCCTGCATCTGAGGCTCCGGTTACCTCGGTCAAATGACTATGGGAAATAACATGGTGTTTTTGAATGATTGTAAATAAAAAACTCTGTAGGTGGCGAAGAAGTAAAAGCTGTGTCACGTTTTGAACTATACACTTTTTCCATCTAGTTTCGACTGGGTTCTTGGATTGTCTGTGCCGTCAAAGTAGCATATGATTATTAATGCTACTTTAACGGCACCCGACAATCCAAAAACCCAGTCGAAACTAGATGGAAAAAAGGGGCTAGACGTAAAACTATTCCGAATATGGAGGAGGATATCTGTGACCTAGGAGAGATATATTTTTAGTCCATGTCGTTCTGCAGAACTTATGCCGTTTCCACACAGCTTGTAAATAACTATACATGTGCATTTCAGATTTTACCATCTTGTAAGAGTTTGTTAGCCTAAGGCACAAATTTCCATAAAAGGGAGCATCCTGCATAATGCTGCTTTAGATAAAAAGGTGAAGGTCATAAAGATGTGTAGGTCATGAATGGACTTTTTTTAATTTGTTTGTTAGTTACTTTATTTTCCTGCAATACTTATTTTAAATGTGGATTGAGGTTGAGGTAGCTAATAATCTGATTCTTTCTTATCTTAAATGGTTGCAGTAAGAAGATCTTATTGTTTGCAAAACTTTGAGGTGTGTATGTGTTTATATCATTGTACGGTACTCATGAATCTATCTTTGATTCTTTACCTTTAACAGTGCCTTAATATAGCCTACAGTATGACGATAATGAATTTGAAGCTCGTACATACCCTTCTGTAGCCATCTATTTCATATTGTGCGCACATTAGTGTATTGGGAGTTGGGGGCCTGTGCCCAAGTAAAGCTCTTGGTCTAGCAACGCCCCTGGTTGTTGGTTTTCGCAATCAGGTCATTAGATCATCTGAGGGTTATTCATCTGTATGCATTTTCATCTTTGCTCTTGCACCCTTCTCTCTGCTTGTATAGTGCACCCACACACGCACACACACACACACACACACACACAAACACATGCTTGCTAGCACAAACACACAAATGCACTCACACACTAATACACGCAAACATGCACATGCTCTACATGTCAAAGATTTAATTATTTTACAACTGCTGATCAATTTCAGCCAAATGTATACTTTTGATGAAATCTCCAGTATCAAATGTATTATCTTGAAGATTATCAGATTAGCAAAATCCAATTTGTTTGGTTTGTCTCTTAGACCTCTATATTCCAGCCTGCAATGTAGTGTGAGTAAGACAGCAGCAAACAATGTTTCACCACAAAGGTTATTATCAAAAGAATCGACAAGAGATGTATCCTCAATATTGGGTTAATGATGCTATTGCGCTATGTTATTATTGTATTTATTTAACATGCTTGTTGTGACAGCAGTATCGTATCTCATCTTATGACATTTCCTGTTTCGTTCTCTGTGTGTGTAGCAATTTGACATTTGGCTTTTTACCAATGCTTCTCCATCAATATTTGACGGGAAAAGGAGAAAACACAAATAAATTCATCCTTTACTCCTCCCCAAGAAAGATGGATATCCCAACTGATTGGTGGATTTGTTCGTGTGATCTGCCTGGTGCAAACTCATCTCCCGAGGGGGATTCACCGATACTTCCATCAAGACTACAGCAGCAAACAGCAAACACTGAACGTGTAACAGGTAAGCAAGGAATAAAGCCGTTATGTTCCACAATAAAATCATGTTCAAACTGACGACACCCAGCATGAGGAAATGTCTTTCTGGGCTCTAACGTTAGTATTTATTTTCAATAAAATATACAAAATATTTTTTTTTACTTTCGTGGTCTGTTGATCAAAACCATGAACTGAGTTATAGCTTCTCCTGCTATTTTAGAAGTGATCAGAGCGGTCGTAAAAGGGGAAATCTTTGCCATTCTCTGAACATTTCAGCCTGCTCCTAACACCGGCGTTGTTCTCTTTGTGATGTTGAAGTGTCTTTTCCCAGGCACTTTGACGTCACAAACAAGGAAACCGGTGGCTGGATGTGTGAGTATGTGCTGAGCTCCATCTGGAGCAATTGCGGAGCAATTGCGCCTGACAACGTACTGTGGCAACCTGTCCCCAACCCCTTGGGTTGGACGGCCCAGGGGAGAGGTTGTGGAGGGAGTGTACCGCCCATATCCAGCAGACAGAGCCAGTGGACGTCCATTTCGTCATCCTAATTGGCGAGATAGAGAACACCTGCGGCGGGGAACGAGGAGGAAGAGGTACCCTTTAAAAGGCGCTGTCACCTGTCCCTAAACAGAGTTGGAGGTGGGAGAAACCCGAGTACCCCAGTGCCCGTACGGACGAGACGACGGAAGGAGATAACCGAGCCGTTCCCGGCACTCCCCAAGGAGGACGCACCCCGGTCAAGGACCAACCGCCGTGGAGCGGATCACCGACGGGATCGACTTCCCTCTCCCGGAGTGAATAGAACATTGACCCCTTTTTTCCATGGCTCACGGAGTCATAGGCCCCGTTTACACGAAGGGAAAACGCAGATATTTCCACGCGGTTTGGCCTCTCATTTACACGAAGATCACAGAAAACGATCATTTCTAAAAACTCCGGCCAAAGTGGAGATTTCTGAAAACGCCAGTTATGTGTTGTCGTGTCAACAGGGAGAAACAGGGTTTTAGGTTCTGAAGCATCACATTATGCGCCAGGAAATGCTTAATGTCATATAAGCGCCCTATGTTTACAGTTTGTTTGTTACAGGAAGACGCTTGTGTTATTCGTTGTTGTTGATTCTGAGGATTCTGATTGGCTTGCATGGCTTTATCCTTCTCCCTACACTGCCACCCATAGGTTTGGCATAGTTATAATGGCGCTCGACGGCGTATTTATGCGTTTTGATGTAAACGACAACGTGTGCACAATGTTATTTTTGAAAACGGAGGGGGGGAAATATTCGTTTCTATAAATACCCTGCTACGTATAAACGTGGCCATAGTATAATTCTCGTTTTCCCCGCGTTGGATCCTCATCCACACGTTTTTTGGGGGCTGGGTTGCCACAGTACATTCTTTAAAAGTTCTTGTTTTGACCATTTACAAACTATATTCTGACGTTATAGAAAGAATCTTAAAACATAAAATATAACTTTTTTCTTTACATCTCGCTTGATCCCAGTTTGTTTGTTAGTGGGTCCAACCAAGCCTCACTCATTGCATTTTTCCAAAACTGGTTCAAATATCTTCTCTGAAAGTTCTATAGCGTCAAAACTCGGTGTTTAAAATGGTGTCCAACTAAAAATATGTAGCACTGATTTGAATGTTAGCTATGTTAATGGTAAATACACTGTGAGGTCACTGGGGTTTAGAAAATAGGAGTTGCTTTCTAGGTTCTTCTCCAAATTAAATCTCCTACCACTACTTAGACTAGAACAAGGATTGCCAACACAACAATTGAGTTAATAGGTAGCAAACGCTTAACCTTACAATCCATCCAACGATTAGCGGAACTGCTATTAGACGTTACATTCTCACCTCTTCTGCTGATTAGCGTAGTTTTTTCGTTATTGATCATCCAATCAACTGATTGACCATCACCTGAATGGTTTTAAGCTGAGAGGCTATTAACAAATTGGCTTTCTGGGGATGAGCATAAGCGGCCAAGGTCAAAAAACATTGCAGCAAGAATCAATGTTAAGCAAATGTTGCTCCCAACTGAAATAAATGTGAAATAAATTAGATTAATGAGACCACTACAACATATTTTGGTGCTCTATTGCCCTTTTCAAAGTCTCTACTCTTTACAGCATTTTTTTTATAGTCTTCCTGAGGCTCATTGCTCCTGACTCTGCGATTCTGTCTTACTGTTCCTTCACCATCATTCCTGGACACCATTATTGCGATGCAGGTCAGCAGCGCAAACACAACGTCTCCCAAAGGTAGCTTACCCAGAACATTCTTGGTAAGCTAAACATTCACAGCAATATTGCAGTCTTCCTACTAAGACAAACATAAAAAATACCTTGGAGAGGGAAACCAAACCATACACTCCCAGAGAAGAACATTGTTATGAGTTAGTTGAGTCTACTACACAATATAAAAAAATGAATTTACTGCAGAGAGAGAGGGAGAGATAGAGGAGACTCCCAATAGATAAACCCCAGGAACCCAAACTCACAACAAAGAAGATTTATTGGGGCATTGATCATGGCCAGGCACCCTCGCTGGTGAGAATAATAAACAATTGATTGAGGCAACCATGAGGGAGAACACATCTTCCTCACACCACTGGTCCCAACGCTGCGTCGGGGAGTAAATGCTTGAGGAAAGATAATGAGATCTGAGAAAATATTGAATAAATAGAAACACGTTAGGTATAAGAGAGGGGGATAAGTTTAGTTTCGTTTTACTTCACTATGTATTAGATAAAAAGAAAAAAATAAGTTTGTGTTCAAAGTATCTGATGGATATAAAAAATTCTAATATTAAAAATGTTCCCTAAAGAATAACCAGAGGGATCAAAGTTAAATTAAATAGTACTGTCATTTGAGGTTTCTTTAAAATCCCTTTAGCAAAGGCTAATGTTTCTATGTAGATGTTTTGCTGTTTATTATAATTTTTTTTATTCGTTATAGATCATAGTACATCATCATAGTACTTTTGCTCAAATTGCGGACTACCTGATCAAAACATTGACTTACATAAAACAAGGCGCCAAACATATACTAAAAGATCATAAGCTGATGATTATCACATTTGTCCAAGACACGAATTAACCCCCATGCATGACCTAACGGGCAGTCTGTCGAACCATTTACCAAACTTGCTTTGGTCAAAGAAACTGTTCAGGGAATGAGAGATCCACGAATATTTCATGGGGAGGCACAGGTTATATAGGACAGGAAGGGCGGTGGGGTTGCTGCAAGTAAGATTTGGAGAGAAGGAGTGTTAGGGAGCCTGATATTTGAGTTCCTGTTTTTTCAGCAACATTTGCTTTTATTTACAATTTGTAGGTCAGTTGAGGGGTATTCCATCAAAGTCGCTAACGAAAGTGGTGCTTAGTTGATTAAGCCCGGTTACAACTAACACGAACATCCACTTGAGGCTAAAGCCATTCCTTCAACGCAGTTCAGCCGCGCCTTGCTCAGGTTAGTTCAAGCCGGGCTAACGTTATTGTGGAATAAGCGCGCTCACGAGATATGTAGCCAGCCCATAACCGTGAATGTCGAATCATGGATCAAATGTCCGAAAAGGACCGAGCGGGAACTTTTCCAGCGCTGAACAGAAGCTGCTTGTTGAGGTCTATGAGGAATTCAAGCATATAATAACTCAAAAAGGGAACACTGTAACCATTAATAAAAGCAGGTAGGCAGCCTGGCAATAAAATCGCAGATCTTTTGAATGCAGAAATAATATTAAAAGTAATATTTAAATGTAATATTGACCGTAGGCTTGAAATCAGGGAGATAGTCTAGATAACGTGTTGGGCATGCACTCAGTTGTCCGGGGTTCAATCTCCACCTAATTATTGATTTAGGAAGGATTACTGGAGAAATCTAACAACTTTTCATACATTTTATATTCCATTTCTTTGAATATTCTGAATTGACTAACCATAGTATTTATCTCAACAGATGTAATCTCGGCTGCCTGCCGAGAAACTCACCTGAATGGAATTTATTTAGCTGACAATTTCCCATGCAGCTTGCAGTTTGTCATTGTGACAAAGGCTTCGCTATCAGTAACATTCATATTATCATTAACTTTACCATCGGTTTTTGCAAGTTAGATTTGGGTTCTATGGATATTGTAAGACATATTTATTATGTAAAGAGTCAATTGTTAGGCCTTATTTCTCTGATGTAAAGGAAATAACAAAAATGCGCTCAGGACACGAACTCGGGTCTCCCGTGCTACAAGGCTAATGCTAGACCACTCACCCAACTGCTGATACAGAAATTTTATAGAATACATAGATTTCTTAAAAAATGTGTTGAGAAAATATCCACGATAACAATATATATATATATATATAGTTTTATTTGCATCATTTATTCTTCGACCCTTACTGAAAATATACGCTTTTTGTACTTCATATATGTAAATTAAAGGTTGGGAATGGAATTCTCTTTTTTGGCCATTTTTGCAAAATTACTTGAAATCCTTATCATAACCAACTTACTTAGAAGTACTGACATGAAAATTAAACAAGTCAATCATCTGTGGAACGGGCAGGGCTCGAAAAACTCCAGCCAATGATTTCCAGACCCACCGAGTGGCATTGGACAGTAAGTACGTCAATCAAACGGTCGTACTGCACTCCCCCTCCCCCCGCGCGACCCCTTCGTGCACGTACTCAAAGCTCGTGACCCAGAGCAAGCTTCTGTATGTTGTTATCCTGCGATAGCTACTGGAGCTAGCTAACTAGCTAATGGCTCGCTCTCGCGCATCTGTTCATCGTGCATGATTGCGCGTCCATGTACTTGGAATGGCTGGAGTCAGCGTTGAAGGATAGGGGGTAGGACCATTTGAGTTGTGTATTTTCAAAATCTGCTGGCGTTTCGCAAATCCCATACCCAATCATGAGGACTAGGCTTGGCGGAACCTTCTGATGGTACACTTAGCAATTAGCCTGGTACCGACCTGGGCCCCGTTTCCCGATAACGACGGATCTTCGGTCGTACGATCATTCTCACGATGGATCTTGTGATCCATCGTGAATTTCTTTGTCGCGTTTCTCGAAACTCCTCTTGACATGAACGTGCGTGCACTGCGCTAACGACGTCGTAGGATTGTAACTGTCTACTGACACGGTGCTGAAAAGGGCTCCGTAGGAGGGGGAGACGCAGGAATGTCGCAGGAAAATTGTGTTAAAAAGGGTTAAAATATCTCCCCATCAAGGACAACAGCAGAGTAGCCTACGAAAAAAATAGACTGCAATTATATGATTGCTAAAGACATTAAAACACAATTGATTAGGCTTAAGCCGACATATATCAGTCCTAATCCTGAATGCACTGTGCGTTTCACGGCATTTTCCCCCCTGAAATAATTCCATATGACAAAAAATTAAAAATAGCTTGTGTGACAACTACATTTATCTTAATGGGCTGATTTCTGAAACATGCTTTGCACAGCAAAGAGAGCCGACTTAATCTGATTCCGCATAAAGTTTCCTTGATTGATCATTTGATTGGCTATAAAAGACCCTCCGGAAAAAGGGTAAGGCCTCTAGAAAATGGCGGACAAAGGGAGAAAGAGGAGGTCTTTGTTTAAGGCAGAAGAGCTTAACATTCTGCTGGAGGAGGTGGAGGCCAACAAAGGCTTATTATTTGACCGCTTCAAAGGTGCCCACACCAACAAGCAAAAAATTAAGAAGTGGGGAGAAATAGCAGAGAGAATGACTGCGCTCACTGGCATCACTAGGTCCGATGTGGATGTCCGAAAAAAATGGCAAGTGCCATAATATATATATATATATATATATATATATATATATGTGTGTATATATATATATGTGTGTATATATATGTATATATATATATATAATGTTGGGAAAGTTGAATTAACTGTGAACACGTTTTCATAAGGCTTTTTTGTTCTCTTTTTAGATGTGACTGGTAGGGAGGTGGGGGCAGCCGAGGTGGACTGGTGCGGGATCCTGGGTTCCTCATCCTCCTGCCATTGCTCACGTGAAGGATCTCCCTCTTCCGTGATACCCGCATGGCTATCACTCCCCCGGGGATGCCATGGAAGACTGAGAAGCCTATGGCCATGGCGCGTTCTTCCTCATCGTTGAGGGAATGCGCCGTGTTCTACTCCGCACCGGTCGAATTGGGTTGATGTCGAACTTCGGACGCTTTCTTTTTCGCTCCACATCGTCGGACCTAGTGTTGCCAGTGACCGCAGTTATGTCAGCTATTCCCCCCCCCCCACTTCTTAAAATGTTGCTTGTTGTTGTGGGCACCTTTGAACCGTTTATTCTTTGAGTTTTGAAATAAAAAAAACTTTTTTCAAACATGATGTTCATTTGTCATTCTTTTACTGACGACGACGCAGTCGTAACAGTGTGAAAATCATGCAATCACTATGTTTCACAATGTTTCTGTCATCTGCAGCCTAATATGAACCACAATGGTCTCCACAAATGATATAGCACACTTCAGTGGCCGCAATAGATGAGCGGCTCTGTTGCTTTTATTGTCGTGCAAAAAATGTGTGCATGTTTTGGTGTTAAGGCTGTTAAAATTACTCTTGGTTTAAATCCTTGAAAGGAAAAAGATGTCTGGCTATACAAAGCATCATTAAAAAACAATTTTAACTATACTATATAATTATAATACTATATATAAGACTATTATACTATAAAACTATATAAAATAATATATGTGGAAACACCGGCAATGATGTTTGATATAGGCCTACCCTTAAAGGTCCCATGACATGCTATTTTATGTATTCTTTAATATAGGTATTAGTGGGCAACTAACACAGTATTCAAAGACGTTCCCTAAATTCAGCCGTGGTGCAGAGTTACAGCCACTCCGAGCCAGTCGCACATTGAGCTTCCCCCAAATGCGCTGTTTCGGTGGGCGTGTCAAGGAGGAGGGTGGGGGTGTGGCCCTGAGCAGCTTGCAGCCACCATGCGCTCTGTTTACAGTGGATGTATCGCAATGGCGAGCCGCACACAGCCTTTAGCCGTGTTCTGTAAATATTCTAGAACACACGGGAGTCCTGGAGCTCTATATCTAAATATTATCATATAGCCTACACAGATATCTATATCATATAATATATATTATCACGGCCAAAAGCTGTGTGAGCCGATATTATGAATCTCAAAAGACTGCGTTGGGTTCTCCGACGTTCCTGGTTCTTCAACGTCCACATCAATGTGAATACACACACTGTAACGCAAGTGTTTCTTGTCGGTTCTTTGACGTGTCTTGTATTTCCACAACGAGACTGTCGTGGGGGTTATCTGAGCCATGGTTGAGAAGGAATTGGGGGAAAGGAACTTTGATTTGACTCGCTGAAGTACATGAACTGCGACATGCCGCCGGTTGCCGCGAGGCACCATCGCCCGGCAGCGGGCAGCCGGCAGCAGGCAGCGCGCGGTTCAGTCGACTTCAGGTTGATGTGAAAGTGGAAGAACCAGAGACGTCGCAGAACCCGACAAAGTAGTTTGTGATTCATAATATCGTCTGGAGGCGCACACAATATGTTATATGATATAGATATCTATGTATATGATATTATTTAGATATAGAGCTCCAGGACTGTAACGCAAGTGTTGTACACTTCCTTGTTATTTGGATAACCGTTCTGCTGTTGGTGTGATGGCGCATAACACGTTGGACTCTCGTATCTGGTATTTCTACAACGAGACTCGTATTGGGGGTTATCTCAGCCAAGGTTGAGAATGAATTGGGGGGAAGGAACTTTGGCTTTGACTCCCTCAAGAACATGAACCACGACATGGAGGAGAAAGGGATTGTTGGCGGCGAATGTCTCCCGCTTGAGCCCCGCTGAGGGACCACCGCCGGAGGCGGAGGTGCATAAGCGCTGCCCGGCAAAGATCCCTTTCTCCTCCTTGTCGTGGTTCATGTTCTTGAGGGAGTCAAAGCCAAAGTTCCTTCCCCCCAATTCATTCTCAACCATGGCTTAGATAACCCCCACGACAGTCTCGTTGTGGAAATACAAGACACGTCAAAGAACCGACAAGAAACACTTGCGTTACAGTGTGTGTATTCACACACACACATGTGGCGCTCGCACGGTCGAGTCTCATTGGCGGGCCAACGTCTCTGGGCGGGCCAGGCAGAGTAAGGGGAGGAGCTGAGATTCCTCATGACGTCATGAGCACAGATTTCCAAATCAGCGCGCTTGAGCCTCCGTTTTTTCAAAGGCGAGCAGAACAGCTAGTGCTCGTTTTACACCAAACGCAAGTTTTAGCCACTGGGGGACCATAGGCAGGCTAGGGGAACTCATATTTATGTTAGAAAACCTCATAAATTGAGATTTTCATGTCATGGGACCTTTAACAAATTAGCTGTTTAACATTACCGAGTGTCTGATTGATTGTTAATCATGTGTTGATAGTGTAGTGTTGTAGGCATGACGCATCAAATTAACAATTGTTGACAGGTTTGATTAATTAGTCTCTGAACATAGGCCTATATAGTGCAAGGGACAATGCAGTACGTCAGTGCAAATAATGGCTGGGAGACAGCGTGTGCTAGCGCTCCGTGAGAGAGAGAGAGAGAGAGAGAGAGAGAGAGAGAGAGAGAGAGAGAGAGAGAGAGAGAGAGAGAGAGAGAGAGAGAGAGAGAGAGAGAGAGAGAGAGAGAGAGAGAGAGAGAGAGAGAGAGAGAGAGAGAGAGAGACGTCCCTGGAGTGGCCTTGTTGCGATCAATGCCCGAATCCGGGACAACTTTAACCCCCTCGAGGTCTACACTGACGCGGCAGTCATACAGCGGTACAGGCTGCCCAGGGAGGCCATCAGACAGCTGCTTGGGGCGATCAGGCAAGACCTCAGACGTGCTACAAGGAGGAGCTTTGCGCTCACACCGCAAGTGCAGCTCTTGGCCGCCCTCCGATTCTACGCCACAGGGAGCTTCCTGCAGGTAGTAGGAGATGGCCAGGGCCTGTGCAAGGCGTCAGTGTGCAGATCGGTCCAGGCAGTGACATACAGCCTCATTCGTCTCGTACCGTGACACGTCCGTTTCCACAGCAGAGACGAGATAGGTGCGACCCAAGAAAACTTTTTCCGGTCGCTCCGCATCCCACAAGTGGCCGGAGTCGTGGATGGAACTTTGATTCCAATTCTCACGCCCCACGTTGATGGCCACGTCTACATCTGTCGGAAGGGATATGCCGCTGTCAACTGCCAGGTGGTGTGCGACCATCAGGGCATCATCCTGGATGTCGTAGCGAGATGGCCTGGAAGCACTCACGAGTCCTCCATCGGACGGCTGGCTGCAGCCTCCAGGGGAGAGTGGCGGCTCCTCGGAGACAGTGGCTATCCGCTTAGGCCTCACCTGTTCACCCCAGTGGCTAACCCGGGAGACGTCCACGAGGAACAGTACAAGTCCGGCGGAGGGCTCCAGTTTGCGCCAGCCAAGTCGTGCGCTGTGATCTGCGTGACAGCAATGTTGCACAACATTGCAGCCAAGGCTGGGGTGGCGTTGGGTGAACCGGACGAGGTCGAGGACGAGGAAGATCCGTTTCGGGACGGCCTCCCGGATTAGCTGCTGGTTTGTAATCACGCCGAAGAGTGATCGCAGCTTAAAAGTAGCCTGACACTTCTTTGGTAATATAATAAGGGTCTTAACATATAAAACGAGGCATTGATAACTTTATAAGTGTACAGATTGTTTATAAAAATGATATTTTATACAGACAATACCATCAGTAGATCACCCGTTGGCGCCTTCTTGTTTTTAAGACTTGATAGGTAGATTGACGAACACAGAGATTGTTATCAATGCCTCGTTTTATATGTTAAGATAGATATTACGATAGATTTATCAGAAACTACAGCTCCCTGGCTGCCCCTCTCACTACTATTACCCTTACATTGACATCAATTCAGTTTGTCTGGTCACCTGCAGCAGAGAGCCTTCCAATATCTCAAGAAGCAGTTTACCTCTGCCTATATCCTGTCACAGCCTGACCCCAACCGCCAGTTCATCGTGGAAGCGGACATGTCAGATGTGGGTGTTGGAGCCATTCTATCCCAGCGTTCAGCCAAGGATGAGAGGCTATACCCTTGTACTTTTTTCTCCCATCACCTCACTCCATCGGAGCTCAACTATGCCGTTGGCAATCAAGAATTGCTGGCCGTCAAGTTGGCTCTAGAGGAGTGGCGCCATTGACTAGAGGGGTCTAAAGTTCCATTCCTGGTTTGGAATGGAAGAACCGTAACATCTGAATTCCTGCCAAGCCCGCTGGTGCCTCTTATTTTCCAGATTCAACTTCACCCTGTCTTTCCGTCACAGATCAAAGAATGGCAAACCAGAGGCCCCTGAATATCCTTCCTGGCCACTGTACTGTTGGGGCAGTCCAGTGGGACATAGTCTCTGGTGTGCTCCGGACAATGCTCCAACTAGTCAGTGCAATGGTAACACCACTATTCTCACAGTTGTTGATACATTTTCCAAATCAGTACATACTTGTTCCATTACCCAAACTCCCTTCTGCAAGGAGACTGCCAAATGTGCCATTTTACATGTGTTCAAGTACCATGGATTGCCTGTGGATGTATTTTCCGACAGGGGCCCACAGTTCACGTCTCACTTCTGGAAGCCTTCTGCACTCTCATTGGTGCTTCTGTCAATTTATCCTCAGGGTAATAACTAATAATAATCATTTTATTTGAAGGCGCCTTTCTCAACACTCAAGGACACCGTACAGAGGTACACAAAAGTCATTAGAAGGAAGCAAACTTAAGAAAGAGGGAAAAATAAATTGTAATAACAACAGACATAGTAATTGGCATCAGGGGGAATAGGCAGTTCTTAACAGATGTGTTTTGAGTTGTGATTTGAAAAGGGGAAAATAATCGATGTTTCTGAGTTCAGGTGGTCATGCATGCCAGAGACGGGGAACAGAGTGGCTGAATGCTCTTTGCCCCATGGTGGTGAGACCGTCAGAGGGGACGGAAAGGCTGGGTGCGAACTACGGGGGGCCAGGGGGGCCTTAACGAGACATGAGCCCCCCTGAAAACATGATTTGTGAAATTTTGGAGGGGTCTCTAAAATATTGGCAAAATGCTGTTTTTTCCCATGCATTTCCTTTTTGTTTTTGTATTGCATAATCATGGATCACGTGTAAAATGTGGCTATTTTTAATGTATGATTTGCGCATGAGGGTTTATTCATCATCTTCATAAAGATACCGGCCTGCATGCAATTATTGTCGTCACCATTGAAGCGTGGGGGCGCTATGTCTTAAACATCACTTAAAATCAGACATCGGAGAGCCGCTGGACCCGCGCAATTTCATATTACATGTTTTGCAGTCATGTCTAAAAGAAAAGAGGGAAACCTACTCGCAAATTTCGGATTTACAAAGAAATCGAAGACGAATGACAGCAAGAGGCGAGTTCTTCGGCAGATGCTAGCTTGGGGACAACGGACACCACCACCGCTGCACTTGCGGGGACTGCTGCCGGTGAAAGCCTGCCAACAGCCGACAGCTCGGAGGCCGCTGATGACGGTAATGACACTGACAGCAAGACCCGCAATATACTGCGTGAAAACAGCCTCTCCTCACTTCTTTTTGTGGATCTTATGCCGCGTTTCCACTGCAGGGTGCGGTACGGTTCGGTTCGCCTCAGTCCGGTAGGGATCGGGCGGTATAGCCCAGCTCAGTTCCGAGGTTGCGTTTCCAACGCCGACAGTACCCTTTATGGTAGGCCGGATGTCGATCGCCGCAGCAGCTACGTAAACAGCGTGACATCATAGCAGCGCGACACAGTGTAGCTTGCTCAATATAAACAATGGAAAAGTTGAACGTGCAGCATTCTTCAAAGAAAGTAGTCCAATCCGGATCGCTTTTTAACTTACTTTATTTGTTAAAGTATTTCGGTATGGTAACTATGGAGCAAAAGGAGGGGAAGCGTGTCTAACACATGCTGAGCGACTCTCAGCTGACCAAACTTTTAACCCTTAAGTCTGGGCTGCTAAGAGTTTCTGAGGTCCAACCTCTCTGTAGTCTGTTTTGTTCAAATCCACGCAGCCTTTGTGAAGTGGGCGGAGCCGGTGTGACGTATTAGCCTCGGCTTCCTCACTTGTCTGAGGTGCTGCCTTCTGTGGATGGAGCAGCTATTGCAGCCTTCAGTAAGGTCCTGCTCCCCTTGTGGCTATGTATAGTATTTACGGCTTATATGTTTGGTCCTGCTTCCTAGTGGTTCTGTGGAGGCAGCTTATGTTCTTAAAATACGTAACAAACGCGACACATAAAACCGTTCCTCACTGCTCCATTAAGCTCCCTCTGCACATCTTCCTCCCCAAGAATGCAGAGGAACGTCTCCACCTCCTTGTTCGCCCAAGCAAGCGTTTTACGCGACATGTCATTGTAAAGAATCATACCTCGAGGCGACTGTTTGTTTGTTTTTATCCCCACGTCGCCCGGAAGTGACGATTCTGTCGACCAATCAACGGAGGGGGTGTGTAGCTTGAATTTTCTGGTACCCTTTCAGGCGTTTCGCCTCGTTTTCAGTACCCCAACTGAGGAGTACTTAAAACAAGGGCAAAATGAGTACGGCTCAGTCCGGGTCACGCCCACTTTTGGCGGTGGAAACGCAATCCGTACCGCACCTTTGCGAACCGAACTGTACCGCACCCTGCAGTGGAAACGCGGCATTAATGGACCCCCTTTGGAGAGATTCGACCCAGCACCCTTCATCACATCCTGGATTAATTCAGGTCATCGCCTGTCCACATCATGGGCTTCTAGACCAACAGCAAAGGAAGCTGATCCCAGGCCTGTGTGGTCGCTTCTGTTTTAAAGGGACACTGTGTAATATTTTAAGTCATTCAGTACCTCAAATCAACGTTTTCATTCATAAATAAGTCCTCATTGGTGTAAAATGATCTCTGCCAAAAATCTCCCTTATCCTCCTGAGCGAAGAATAATTAATATGTAGTTACATAGGACGGGTAAGCTTTATGGAGGCTTCCATGTTCTTCCGGTCTATGAACTGCCGAGAGGGGAAAAAAAAAGCACTACGTGGTACAGGAAATGCAAACACGTTTTCACTCTAAGCCAGCATGAATGATGACTGAAATAATTCACTATCTTGGTCGAGGAATAATTACTCATACATCATTAGTTTACACTGATGATTCAATGCAGTTTGAAATTTGATTGAAATAACGAACCTCATCATCACTCGAATGACTCGATGAGGTAGTATTGGATGTCATGACACAGCTTCTTGGCACATACTGCCCACCGTAGTTTTTGAACAAGCGATCACTATTAGTTTGAATGCAATATACAATTGTACCACTAGATGGGATTAATTTTTACATGGTGTCCCTCTAAGGTAAAGGCTAATCTGTATAAATGAATTCTAATCTGGGAGCTACAGAGCTAAAATGCTGTATTATTCTGTGTATTATTCTGTGTAGTCATGTGAATATTCTTCATAATTTATATTAATATTTCTATGAAAAATACAGAATTTTTTATCAATAGCGCCCAGGTCATGTGACCTTATGACTCCAAATCAGTGGTGGATCACATGACTAAACAGGCTGATTAAGACACACCTCTTTCTATTAGCTTTGAATGGTCCTCCCATAATAATAAATAATAAATAAGTCAATATAAATAACGCGACCGAACCGAGACGTCAGAATTGCCTTTTAATACTAATTTTAATTTGAAAACCGGAAGCTGGTCTTCTCTGTGCAGTTACCGTAAAGGTCGCAATATGGGCGCACGTAAAATGTAGCGGCTGGCTCGACCGTGGTCAGATTTGATGCGTGTGTGGAGGGTTGGATGTGATATGTGCTTATATGTGCTAACATAAGGCAAGTAGGCATGCAGGCTTGTAATAATGGATGTGTTTTTAGTAAGTCCTGGCTCTGAGGCACGCGCAAGCCCCCCCCCCCCCCCCCCCCCAATATTTGTGAGCCCCCCCGAATGCCGCGGTATAGTTTGCACTCTGCGGACAGGTGTACAGAGGAAGAGGATCTGAGGGAGCGGGTACGTGGACTAGGTTGGACAGATTAGGGGGAGCAAGGGTGTGGATTGCCTTAAATGTTAACAGGAGGACGTTGAATTTGATACAGAACTGAAATGGGAGCCAGTGGAGCTGTTGGAGGACAGGGGTGACGTGGTGGATGGATGGGGTTTGTGTTATAATGCGGGCAGCTGAATTCTGGACAGTTGGAGTTTATGGAGGGATTTGTGAGGGAAGCCGAGAAGGAGAGAGTTGCAGTAATCTATACGGGAGGTGACGAGGCTGTGGACAAGGATAGCGGCAGTGTGGGGAGTCAGGGATGTGCGGAGGCGATTGATGTTTTGTAGGTGAAAGTAGGCAGACCGGATGATGTTATTTATGTGTGATTGAAAGGATAGTGTACTGTCCAGGATGACACCCAGAGACTCTTAACCTTGGAGGAGGGTGAAACAGTGGAATTATCGATGCTGATTGAAAAGCTGTTTGTTTTTGATAAGGTTGATTTTGTACCAATGAGTAGAACCTCGGTTTTACTGCTATTTAATTTGAGGAAGTTGAGAGTGAACCAGTTTTTTATTTCAGAAATGCAATCAGTGAGGGAGGTGGGCGGAAGAGTGGACGAGGGTTTAGTTGTGAGGTAGAGCTGGGTGTCGTCAGCATAACAGTGGAAGTGACTGTTACATTTGCGGAAGATAATGCCGAGGGGAAGGAGGTAGATGAGGAAGAGGAGGGGTCCCAGGACAGAGCCCTGGGGCACACCTGAAGTGTCGGAGGAGGGGACGGATTTAAAGGACTTCAGTTGAATAAACGGAGCGCGGCCAGATAGGTATAATTTGAACCAGTCTAACGGAGTGTGGGTGATGGCAATGGAAGCTAGCCTGTTGAGGAGGGTGGTGTGACAGAGTGTCTCAAAGGCTGAACTCAGGTCGAGGAGGATGAGGATGGCGAGTCCAGAAACAGCTGCCATTAGGAGGTTGTCGGTTATTTTGTGTGCTGTTTCAGTCAGTGACGGACTCAGGGGGGGGGCAGGGACCGCCCCCCCTCGTGGCTCAATGGTTGAAAAAGCGCACTAAAGTGCCCTTCAAAACATGATTAGGTGCCCTCTTCTAGGGTGCTCCTTCATACAATAAATTATGATGATGTGCCCTCTAGAACAAGAAAATTCAATGACGTGCCCTTATAGTCCCCTTCTGCCCGTCTGGTGCCCTTTTAGTGCCCCCTTTAGTACCCTGATAGTGCCCTTCTGCCCGTCTGGTGCCCTTCTAGTGCCCTGATAGTCCCCTTCTGCCCGTCTGGTCCTTATAGTGCCCTGATAGTCCCCTTCTGCCCGTCTGGTCCTTCAAGTGCCCTTCTGCCCATCTGGTGCCCTTCTGCCCGTCTGAGCCTTCTAGTGCCCTTCCAGTGCCCTTCTAGCACCCTGATAGTGCCCCTCTGCCCGTCTGGTCCTTCTAGTGCCCTTCTAGTGCCCTTCTAGTACCCTGATAGTGCCCTTCTGCCAGTCTGGTCCTTCTAGTGCCCTTCCAGTGCTCTTCCAGTGCCCTTCTAGTGCCCTGATAGTGCCCTCTGCTCGTCTGGTCCTTATAGTGCCCTTCTAGTGCTCTTCCGCCCGTCTGGTGCCCTTCTAGCGCCCTTCTGGTGCCCTTCTAGCGCCCTTCTGCCCGTCTGGTGCCCCCATGGTTGAAAAAGTGTGCTAAAGTGCCCTCTATGGTTAGCCTGGCTCCGCCCGCCTAAGTACTTCCGCTCAATTTGAATTTCCCTTCAGTACGAGGTCTGGACCTGCTGTATGTAATTTGGTTTTCTGGCGCCGCCACAGCGGCGCCCAATCAGCGAACAGAGGGCGTGTCTGAGAACAATGACGATAAAGTCGTGCGCCAGTTTGAGTTGTCGGTAGTTGATTTACAATGTGCAATTTTTCCCTGAGAAATTAAATTCGACGAACAAAACCTGCAGCTGTCGTTGACGGACATTTTCGTGCAGACGCGCAAGGTGTTTGGTTTGTGTACAACCTGCGCGTGATTCCCGGCGCATGACATACGTCACAACTAGAGCTGTCAGTTAAACGCGTTATTAACGGCGTTAACGCAAACCAATTTTAACGGCGTCAAATTTTTTATCGCGTGATTAACGCAAATATTTTATTAAAAAAATAAATAAAATCTTTGGCTCAAAACAAAGAAGCAGTAGCCTGACTGCTATGTTCAAATGACATTTGTTCAAAGCAGTCTAAACGACTGCTTAGATTTTATTTGCACTATAGGCTCTTTTTTTGTATCTTCCTGTTTTGATCAGTATATGCCAATGTTGTTATCAATAAAAAATCATTTGCACAAGGCAAGCCGATGCACTTCACCATGTTGATAAGAGAATTAAAACGAGAAGAATTAATGGGACAAAGAAATCAAGGGATATCTAGCATAGAAAACGAATTTGCGATTAATCGCGATTAATGTGAGTTAACTATGACATTAATGCGATTAATCACGATTAAATATTTTAATCGCTTGACAGCTCTAGTCACAACCAAACGTTAGCGATTGGTTATGGCAGATCCAGAGTGGCACTGGGCAGATCCAATCATTTTAAACTTCAACAGACACCCGCCTTCAAGTGAGTTAACGTTTGTCAATTGATTAGGTCCAGACTCTCTGTACAAATGAAATGAAATGAAGTGAAGTACGAGAGTCTGGTAGAACCAGGCTACTCTATGGTGGTGAAAGTGAGAGAAAGTGCCTTATTGGCTGCCCTTCACACGTGAACAAAAATTAATGAGTGCCCTAGGTTGCCCCTGATGATGTGCCCTCTGGAGCAAGAACATGGCAAACCGAAAAAAACATGTTGTGGTTAGCTATTGAGGTGCAGACGTTCCTCTCTTTGGTAGCAGACGAACGGGGAATGCGAGGCGTTGCTTTCATGTGGCGTCGCCATGACAAACAGCTACATCGAGTGGTACTTAAATCTCCACTGGATAACGAAGCAAAAAGCGGATTAAGAGTATGTCAGTACCCATAGTGGAAAAGCGTAATTAGATGCCAATATCATTTTCAGTTTGCATAATCTGTTTAAAATGTATATACATTTTTTGAGCGTTCAAGATCATTCAAGTGAAGGAAAACTTCCTTAAATGTTTCCGTAGCTGGCTGTCAGCGGTCAAAGACTGTATGGTAGCGGCACATTGAATTTTCTCCAGTCAAATTTTTACTTAAATGTTAGTAAAGATGAAAGCAGTAAGGCATCCTCCTTTCTTTTGCTAAAATGTGAAAGTGCACAATGATGTGAACAACTCATTTTGGTGTTTATAAAGTCGCTAGAATAAGGGGAAACAGTGTCTTTGAAGGAAACAAAAATCTGGGGGAGGACCCCCAGACCCCCCCTTTAAATAATGAGCACAACTATTCTTTTAGATGTAACAAGTGCCCCGATTGGGACCTTCCAGGCAGCGCTGCCTTTAAGGCTCCGTTGGGTGAACAAAACACCATCAAGTTAGAAAAGCCACTGTGTCCGCTGGTGGGGCCCCATGTTGTCCAGAATGTGCCCTTTTTATTTTTTCGCCCCTGCCCTTCAAAAAGTCTGAGTCCGCCACTGGTTTCAGTGCTATGGAGTGGGCGGGAACCGGACTTGAACTGATCGTATAGGTTATTGTGGGATAGATGAGAATGGAGTTGGGAAGCAATTTTTTTCAAAGATTTTAGAAATGAAAGATAGATTGGAAATTGGACCGGAGGGTTGGAGGGGTTGGCACCAGGTTTTTATTGTGCAATAGCCGCGGTTTTGAAGGTTGTAGGTGTTACGTACTTTAAGCACATAAGCTGCCCCCACATAGCCACTAGGAAGCAGGATTAAACACACAAGCTGCATTACCCTAGCATAGCCACTAGGAAGCAGGATCGAACACATAAGCTGTAATAACTACTCCAGCCACTGATGGCAGCACCTTTAGACAGGTGAGGAGGGCGGAGCCAATACGTCACACAGGCCACAACTACTTCACATAGGCCACGCCCACTTGATACTAACCAGCGCGGGGTTCAGATTAGTGTTTGGAAGTTTGACTCTTTACTGACTCAGATCTTTAACTCTCGGTCAGTATATTGAACAAATCTTTTTTGAGTCATTTCGTTCATTTTTACAGCAGGTGGCGCTGTAGCCCTCTTGTGGGCGTTGTAAAAAAGGCACTTAACACTGAAGGCAACATGGTTTGCTTCAGCTGAGCTGCTGAATACACACAATGTCACAAGCAATTCAAACCATGTGAAAAACTTAGGAAAGCAAATACACACCACAATAAAGTGACTTGTGTCCTGTATCCTGCCATTGTTGTTTAAAAGCGCGACAGTGGCTAGGTAGCTGTCACGTGACAAATGAACGATCTGGATCATGAATGAACGAGAATGAACCGTTCAACCTGTGCTGCCTGTCACGTGACTAATGAACGATCTGGATGAACGAGAACGAGATTGAACTGTTCAGCATGAGCTGCCTGTCACGTGACAGCTGGTAGAGGACAAGTGAAAGTAAAACTCGCTCATTTTGACAATTAGTAAGACAATAAGACAAAAAGTATCAATTAATAAGTTCCTTAAAATGTTACATGGTGCATTTATTGTGTCTTATTATTATAATTATTATTATGACATTTGTCATTATTATTATTATTGTTACATTTTATTATTTTAAAATCAATATGTTGATATAATTTTCAAAAGTATTTATTTATAAACACACTTTACATTATATACCAAACAGTATACACATCTAAGGGACATAAATAAAGTTTAATAAAACCAATCCAAACTAACAACAACAATATTGCACAATTAAGTAAAAATAACACAAGTTTATTAAGCAGTTTAAGGCCTGCTCTAAGGCAAGTTAGCTTTGAGAAACACGAGCTTGCGGACCTTGGAGGGGTTGATCCTGTTCCTTCTGTCAGTGATGATCTGCCCAGTCTTTGAGAAAATTCTCTCAGAGGGCACAGATGTGGCCACAATGCACAGTCTTGTCTTCATCACTTCACACAGATTTTAAATACTGGAGAGCACATCCTCCACCATGCCAGAGGGTCTGATGTGCGGGGTAGGAGTGGCTCTGCAAGGTAGGCCTGCATCTCCATCATGGCAGCAGTTGAGATGCTCGATGTGGCAGAATCGGACGAAGTGGAAGCCCTGGGGTTTGCTACCCTCTCATCGAAGTCTTCCCAAAACATGGCCCCTGCGCTGGCAGCCGCAGCAGGATCTTGACCCTCCTCCTCCTCACTGTGACCAGGGTGATGGTGTGCTGCAGTAGCTGTAATCCTCTTTACAGCATCATCTGCTGCCTTGTTGTTCACAAAGGCTTGCTTTTTGAACCTTGGGTCCAAACAAGTAGCATCAGCAAGCTTCTCAATTTGCTCCACCTTGCTGAACCTCTTCTGCATCTCTGCCATCAGACTGTCCACCAGTTTTTGAACTGGTTCATGGAAGGATGGAATCCTTTGATGGCGGGCAACAATCCTCTGAAGACCTCTTGCCATCAGGATCACTTTGGAGGCAGTCACAAACCTACAGACTGAGTTAAATTATTCCAATATAAAAGCAGTTAGAACAGTGTACTATTACAAAGTCAATGTCATGCTTCTTTGTTAACAGTAAGGATGCAGTTAAAAATCCATCACTAACTATAATTTTTGTTTAAAATATGACGTTTTTCCTTATTATGTGCATGTACATTGAGAGCAAAGTTAGATAGGAGTCAAATTCATTTTATGTGTACACTGATCTATCCAATAAATTTCAACGGTGACCTCCTCAAAAGGCTTGATAATGTCCACTGTTTCTCGGTTAATAGGCTACTTGCACAAGCACTTCCTGATTCGCCGTAATACAGCTCATCAGCTTCCGGTTCCAAGATGGCAATGTTCTACACCCGGTGTTTACAGGAGCTGCCGACAATAAATATCACAGATGTGCATCGTTTATGTCGGGAAACAAAAACTCAGACAAGCAAATTGGAGAAGGGGTTTAGGCTGTATGGTTCGAACTACATTCACAGCTACGCTAGCTACTGTCAAAGTCTAATCTGTCAGTTAACTGTCACTGTCGAACGTGTATTACGACGCAGGAACAGCAAACGCCAACAAGATTTCTTAACGAGTGTTTTATATCAGCCTTGATGTTTGCCTGTTGTGTTGAGTAATAATAGTTTAAGTACAGCCACGGTTTTGTGTATATAAAAGTAACATTACTTAGCTACCTAACGTTTCTTTCCATGTAGTAACATGTTATAGATGTGATGATGCGAGTAACCCAGTACAATTGAAGCTTAATGAATTTGTATGTGTTTCATTCAGTGTCCAATAAAGACAAGCTGACAGTGCGGGTCAGCGTGAGAGCCTTGTGCTACAGGTCGATGGGGAAGAGCGAGGCACCACCGTTTGAGTCTAGGCAGGAAGCTGTGTTCATCCCTGTTCAGTGGTGTTTGTTCGGTTAAGCAGTAGCTAAGTGTAGTCCTCAAGGGCCACCAACTTGAATGTTTTTCATGTCTCCCTGTTTTTCACACACAATTTAATATAGTCAAGGTAATGAGTACAAGGCTACAACTTTTCAATAAACAAGATATTTATTGTCGTTTGCACAGCAGAAGTACAGGTACATTGGAATAATTGTGATTCTTGGAGTCCGCTTTAAAAAAAAAAACACATCTTTATTTTAAGAGGAAGAGAATATAACAGTAAGCATTCAGGGTGGTAGGCTTTTTCTAGCACAGTTGAAGTACTTACCTTCATAAGAAACAAGTTGTTTTTTACACCCATGATGCTGAGGTTATATTTCTAATGATTTACCTTTTTCTCTTAGATCAAGCTTTGTGATTCATCAGCCAAGGGATGAAAAAAGAAAGAGTTAATCTATGGGCTGGAGCAGCTGTCTCTGAGAGGAAAAGAAAAAAAGTATAGCTCAAAAACAACAAATACAAATGCTATGGCATTACGTATAATTACATCTGTAACTACTTATAAAGTACTGTTGATGCACGTGCAGGTGCGACCACTTCTTTTTTCTGGGCAGCTGATTTGGCTCTGGAAACACGGACCATCTTGTAGAGAAGGCTCAATTAAAGACAAAAGCTATCAGATGGTGGTAGCTGGCAAATCTATTCACAAAAGACATCGCATAAAAATGTTCAATTAGAAGTGTACATCAAAAGTATACATTGTTACCAAAATAATGTCAACAGTAACTACTAAGATTAAGATTTTATCGTATATATAATATATATATATATATTTATATTATGTAGCAGGGTGACCTGTATTTCTCCCATCCACTTGTGCCACTATGCAACGGATGGCGTCGTAACTAATCCCTGGCACTCAGCTGACAGGTTTGTTTAGTTTCCTCTTTGGGTGCAGTTCAATAACTGCACCAACTTCCTGTAAGACAACCTGATGTGTGTGGATATCCAATGCCCTAATGTGTTCTCTGTGCTCTCTTTTTAGAGTAGTGTTCTTGTCCGGGCCGTATCTTTGGGAGGCGCGGTTTGGTGGTTTGCTGTGTACTTGCATGTAGATAAGTAGGGTGTTACCTGCTCAATTCATAAATTTTTACAATTGTTTATTAATAGTATTTTGTTCTAGGACCAGCCTTGGTGGAGTTGGAGACGGTCACATTCTGGCGCTGGCGCTTCAGTGCTCCTATTTTCATCTCATAGAATAATAACATGACTTTTTTCAACCATTTAAAAATAAACTTTTGTAGACTTGAACTGGAAACACGTCTCTGTAAGTCTTTACACAAATCTGTATTATAAATGTTTGTTTTTGTACTATTGGTGTGGTCTCCAAACTCCAATTACACCATCTCTCAACATGCCACTACTTGTGTCCTATTAATCATTCACAGACCTATTAAAGGCACCCAGTGCAACTTTCGAGGCTTAAAAATAAACATTCAATTTCTAGTCTTTTTTACACGTAGTAAGTTTCAATAACTCCATACCATTACATACCGACATTTAAGCAGCAAAGATGAGACGTCGTTGTGTGGTGAGAACTGATACAAAATCGATAACAACAACAATGCCGCCATTTTCTTTATTTTTTGTAACCTACAATAAATAAAGCAGGCTTCCAGTCAATGGAAAAATGGCTTCTCCCCACCGGCGATTGTTGTTGTTTACGATTTTCTATCAGTTCTCACCACACAACGACGTCTCATCTTTGCTCCTTGAATGTCGTTATGTAATGGTATGGAGTTATTGAAACTTACTACGTGTAAAAAAGACTAGAAATTGAATGTTTATTTTTCATTGAATGTTTACATAAAGTTGCACTGGGTGCCTTTAAGAAATAATTTGGTACAGTACTATAAATTAATCTGTAACGTAAAGCTATTTTCTAACCAACAATGTCCCTGACTGACACATATCCCCGTCACGTAGGGACTAGGCTAATAAAAGACTAGTACAAAAAATGTGACTGAAAAAGTGACTTCCCTTGCGTAAATCCGAATGTCTGCGTCGGAGCCAGCAAACCGCTGCAGTCCAAACTCTCGCTGGAGACGTAACTCCTGTAGCTCCTTTCTCAGCTCCTGTACTTCATTTGAGACGCTTTCAGCAGCGGATGCGGACATATCCATGGCAGTCGGTTCAGAGAGAGCAGTAGTCTTGATCGTTGAATAGGAGATCAACTTCATCTTCCGGAGGGGCAGTTTCGACGAACCGATCAACTCTCTCCCACACGCCGCGCCTTGGGGTTTCGACTGTATACTGGTTCCACTCAAAAAGGGTCGCTACGGCACCTTTTGCAAGTCTCCTTCGACCCTGAGGAGTAGTTGGCTCAATCAACTTGTCGGGACTAAAGTGTCTGCTACAGACCTTGGAGTGAGTGGTGATGACATAAGCATCCCGGCGTATGTTCACAATCCATCGACTCCTCACGTCAGTTTGGCTCGGAAAGCCATGAAAACTTAATACCCCGTTGAATTTTGCTGACGCTGTACAGTGGGGGACACAGCAGTGCTCTGCGTAGGTTGTCTCCTGCCTCTGAACATTTCCAGTTTTTAGATGTTTGCGGTCTTGATCCATGTTTACGGTATCAAAGTCAGCAGGCTAGCACGATAAACACACAGACCGGAAGCAACCGAGCTGTATTATTTGAAACAGGAAGTACGTCACACAGCTTAGTGCATACACCCTATTCCCCATTCCTCTGTGGACAGTGTGGATAGCGGTGCATTGATAAGTGCCAGGGTGGAGATGACTGGATCTTTCACTTCAATTAACCTTTTCAGCATGTAGAATGTTGAATTCCACCTTGTAGCCACATCCTGCTTCAAACGCAGTTGCTCCTGGCCTATCTGTTGCTGTGTGGCCTTCAGCTTGTCTGAAGCAACTGTGCTTCTGTGGAAATATTCAACCATAGCTTTTATTTTTTGAATTGTGCCCTGAACCTCCCTAAGTGCCGCTCTAAGAATGAGGTTCAACACATGTGCAAAGCATGGTATGTGGTCCCAGTGCAGGTGGTCTCTCAGGGCTGCCACAATGTTGCTGGCATTGTTTGTGACACAAGGTAAAACTTTGTCACTGACACCCCATTCGGTTGAAACTCTCTTCAGCTCACTTGCCAGGTGAGCTGAAGTGTGTCTGTCTGTCAAGGCAAAACACTCAAGGAGATGGGAAGGCATGGCACAATCCTGAATATAGTGGCAGGTCACAGACATGTAACTTATGGTTGTCACAGATGTCCAGCAGTCTGTTGTGAGACATACAGCAGGAGCACTATTGATTTTTTCAAATAACTCAGCTGTTAGCTTTCCATGCATCTTAGGCAGTAGAGCTTGAGACAGTGTTTTCCTGCTAGGCAGAGTGTATGAAGGGTCCAGGGTCTTTGATAAATCTTTGAAGCCTTTTTCCTCAACGATGGAGAATGGTTGATAGTCACAAGCTATCATTTTTATCAGTGCTTCATCCAGTTTGGTCTGCCTGAGTGGATCCATTGGCCTTGTTACATAAGTGCCCATCAGTGGTTGTTGAGGCCTCCGTGGCCTAACTGCTGCTTGGGTGGTAGTGGTGGTGGTGGTGGGTGCTGCTGGTGTTGTTGGGAAAAACGGTCTGTCTAGTTACTGGACCAGATGAACTGAGACGGAGAGGTAATAAAGTCTATCGGCACGAGGACCTTGGATTTATTAAGTAAAGTGGCAACGGTTATACAGAGTCATAAAGCGTGAGAAATCGAATATGTCTAAGTCCCTAATCAGCGCTGATGGTTCGTCCAGAGCTTCGCCTCCGTGGAAGGTCTGCTGCAGAAGAAGGGCTGAGTTCCTGTGTGATACACTCTTATGCTGTATCTTCCTCTCGATGAGGTGTGTGCGTTTGAGATGTGTATGGTTCTGTGTGTCTTTGGTTGACCTTGCCTCCCAGGCTCTAGTGTATGCATGTATATCTTCTTGTGTTCTTCCTGACGGGGGAGAGTCTCACAGAGTCTCCTGCTTGTGGCCCTCCCGTTCTGAGGATGAAACGGTGCATTGTCTGAGTGTTTACCATTTGCCGGGAGGAGAGATGGGGCCTTGGTTCTGGCCTTCACCTGACCATGTTCTCATGTGTGTGTTATGTGTTAAAAATTGACTATATTGTAACGTGACTGCCATGTGTTGTGCTCCTCAAGCTAGGGTGGGAGTTAGCTATATTTATAATGTACATGTGATGTGCTCAGCAGGTTATTTTGCCCAACAGTGTACTGGATGTTGCAGAAGCTGTAGCCAGTGTTGCAGCAGCAGCAGCGATTGGAGGTCCAGATGAAGTGCTGATGGTGGAGATATTTGAAGCTGCTGCAGTGGCTCCATCGTCACTCTCCACCCTCACTTGTGCTAACTGCACAGTTGGATGTGCTGCTTTCAGGTGCCTTCTCAAATTTGAAGTGCCTCCTCCTTGCACTAATAAAAGTATTGCAAGGAGGAAGTAGTGCACTTGGCTTTGGTGGCTGAAATTTTACCAAAGTGGTTCCAAAAGTCACTTATTTTCCTTCCACTAATTTTCCTGACCTGCTCAGACCTCTGTTGTTTGTGTTCTGATTTAACCTGGCACCTAATGTAAATGTATGGGGATGGGTCACTGCCCCCGCATGGAGCCTTGGATGACAGGAGCACTCAATTTGTGGGACAGGATCTCGTCACTGCTAGTAGCCCAGTCGGTGCGACATTAAAATGTGACGAGGTGAAAAGCTGTCTCATGAGAGTCAAACAATTGACACTTTTCACTATCTTTCATGCCAAACATCAATTAGCTCAGGCAGTGGAAAACAAATGTATAAAAAATAACGTCAACTCGCGACGTAAATCAGCCGTGCGAACAACGACACCTGCATATGCCGTGACTGTAACCAAGTGAACCCCCTCTTGCGCTGTTAAAGTGTGAACGCTGACAGTGTGTGACAGAGTGGTCTTTAAACCGAGATGCAAACCTGGTCTGTGTGAGCTGCACTTTATCAGAGGCTCCGAAGTTAACATTTAGGGAGGATTTGTGGTGCGTTTTCACCTCCTTTCCTCATCCGATCCTAAATGGTTATAAGTCTGTCGCCGCAGCAGCAGAGCAGGTTAATGCACAGATTAGTATAGGGCAGGTAAAAATATTATTCTCATTAAATGTTTACTTTTTCTCCTGACATGTCAGAGAACACAGATGTGCAGAAAGTAAAGAAAAATATGAGCAAAAACGCAGAGTAGACGAAGTACATGAGCAATTAAAGTATGTATAAAAATGATATTCAAATTAAAAAGATTTCAAGAACTGAAGGCCACTGATTAATTATGATTTCATGAATGAATAATGTATTATGATATTTATTATTCTATGGTAGAGTATAACACAAAATCAACGCGTTGATATAATTTTCGAAAGTATTTATTTACAAACACACTTTACATTATATAAACAATAACACTATACACATCTACAAGAACCAAAGACCACTAATTAATTATGATTTCATGAACAAATAATGTATGTCGGGTTTCACGTGACAAATGAATGAACGTCACAAATCAGACATCATTCATTTCCTTGTTCGTTTCTCAGTCCACAGCCCCGTAGCTGACCCACAGCTGTCACGTGACAAATGAACGAGAGACCGATCCGTATGAACGAAAACCAGAAAAGAGAGATGGTTTATCACCGTCATGTCCCCTCTCGCAGCTTCCTCTGAGTTGCTCAAAATAAGTAGGTCGTCGAGGTAGAAGAGAACCCTCTTTCCCTGAAACCTGAGCGGTCCCAACGCCGTCTCCACACACTTTAAGAAGGTGCAAGGGCCCAGGGAGTAGCCGAATGGCAGGCAGTGGTACTCGTACTCCACCCCCATAAAGGCAAAGCGGAGAATCTTCCTGTGTGCCTGCCGAACAGGGACGTGGAGGTAAGCATCCAGGTGATCCAGGGATGTGAACCAGTGGCCTCTCTCACACATCAGAGCAGCACTCTGTGAGCATTCTGAATTTCCTTGCGGCAACAAATCTGTTGAACACGCAAAGATCCAGAATCGGGCTCTTCTCCCCTGACCTCTTGGAAACCAGGAAGTAGCGGGAGTAAAACCCTAGATGTGACTCGTGGGTGGGAACGGTAGTGATGGCCCCCTTCTCCAAGAGATGGGCCACCTCTGCTGCCAGAGCCGTGCTTGCCGCTGGGCCCCGTAACCTGGTCTCCACCAAACCCATAAAGGGTTTGCGATGCGCTTGAACTGTATGTGATGGCCCCATCTCAACGTGGTGTCCAACCACGATGGAAGAACGCACCACTCTTGCCAACACGCATAGTGGTCGGAGAGGGCAAGCTGACAGCTGAGGAACGCTGTCCAAGAATAATCTGTATTCCTCTGCCCCTACTGCCTCCACACTGTGTGTTGTTACGTATTTTAAGAATCTAAGCTACCCACACATAGACCCAATGAAGTAGGACCAAACATATAAGCCGTAAATACCATACATAGCCACAAGGGGAGGGGGCTCAGCGAGTGTGGTAGACGTTACAGAGTCAGTCGCTGTACAAACAGCGAGCCGTCTAGACGCCACGCTCGTGTCCGCTGAACAGGCAGCGAGCCATCTAGCCGCTGCACTTGTGCCCGATGTACAAGCAACGAGTTGTCTAGTCAACGCGCTAGGATCGCCCCATTGTCCGCTAGCTGTAACCACAGCGCGTAGAAGGGAGGTAGAGGGGATAATGACGGGTTCCAAGAGACTGGTACATCTAGCCGCAGCAAAGTGTAACGAGTCTCCAGCCCGCTTATGAAACTCAAAGTGACGCCGCTTATTTGAAGCAGGTGAACCAGAGGTTATGTAAACACGTCGTCCATCCGCCACCCTACAGCCACCAGAGGGGGGGAAAGAGGCAGCCTAGAGAAATGCTCAGGACGCAATTGGCCTGAGGAACAGTGACGGCTGGTGGTGATTTTGGGTGGGTGGGTTAACGAATGCATTACATTTATCAATACTTCACAAGGCTCCAGACGCCATGAGGTCACCTTTATATCTCTGTTCATAACTTTCATATAATGTGAATGATTTTAACACAAGAATAAGGTGTAGAGAAATGCGTGTCTTTATTTGAAACACAATTATAAATAAAAATAAAAATAAGGTGTTTAAAGTGCTTCACTGAGCTGAAATTGAACATTTCGAACCAAACCATCAAGCAAAATAAAACTTTTTTTGTGCTTAAAGTATTAAACAATTAAAATGTTGACTGGTCTCCCTTTGCACAAAATGCGGCTGTAGACGATGACACACTCTTTGGTAGAGACGTCTGTGTCGCCGTCAATCATGAAGGACACGTAAGTGGTGTTTCCGACGTCCGCAGCTGTCTTTTGCTTTAAGGTGTCGCCTCTTACCGCAATGAATTGTGCACATGCCATCTCATTGCTATACGTCGGGTTGACGTTTAATCCATTTTACTTCATGTGTATAATTTCGGATTTGAATTTGGTGATGGCAACTCCTCTTTGGCAATGTTGTATGCAACATTCAATTTGATAATTTCCGATTCCTTAGAGAACCTTTTTGTTACTGCCTGTCGCTGAAATGCAGCTGGGATAGGGGCCACTTTCTCTACACACTTGTCACGTCATGTTGGGTTATTTAGACATATGCTTTTTTAATGTTTCGATAAGAAACGTTGTTGACCCACTCACAAATGCACTATTACCGGCCATATTCTGACCGCACTCCTGACAGTAAAAGCAGTGCATTCCGTAATGCACTGCGTAATAATAAAATGTTACATAGATGATTTAAATAAATAAATTATGATAGAAACGTTTAAAAACACATACTACACATACGCCATACTGCACTTGCGCTACTGTGCTGTGATTGGTCGAAGGTCACTGTACTGTAGCTACTGTGCTAGCTGTAAGTCCAAGGTCAGCCTTTGGGCTAAACGTCAATGGAAGCTTACGCTACTGTATTTGGGCTAAATTAAATTAGCCCAAATGGGGGCGTGTCACGACACTGGTCAATCACAATGAAATGGCCGCTTACGTTACTGTGCTTGGGCTAAATGACTTTAGCCCAAATTGTGTTATTTCTGGAAGAAAGTGGCCCAATCCTTGGTCGCTTTTAACTCACTTTATTTGTAGGCATGTTTCGGTATGGTAACTACGAAGCTTAAGGGAGGGAATTGTTTCTAACGCGTGTGAGGGACAATATCGTGAGCTTCCAGCCCCGGGCTTAAGCCCAGTTCTCTCCGCGGTTACCTATAGTCTCTGTCCTCTCCACTTGAATCACGCGCTATTGCCCGTCAAGTGGGCGTGGCCTATGTGACGTTTTAGCCTCGGCTTCCTCACTTGTCTGAGGTGCTGCCTTCTGTGGATGGAGTAGCTATTGCAGCCTTCAGTAAGGTCCTGCTCCCCTTGTGGCTATGTACAGTATTTACGGCTTATATGTTCGGTCCTGCTTCCTAATGGCTATGTGGGGGCAGCTTATGTGCTTAAAATACGTAACAGGTCCATCTGCAGGCTTGGGCGTTTCCGTCATTACACAAGAACGCCCTTTAGGCGTTCATGGTAGCGTTTCATCGACCAATCACGAGGTGTTTCAAAAGGCATACTGGGTTTCGCAAGGCATACTGCGAAGCACAGTCGCAAGGCATACTATGCTTTCCTTCCTTAATGGCAATTTTACCTCTCTCATTAGATTTAGCAATCATGGAGCCCCCACTTGGCTAACGTTAGTTCTATGCTACCCGTACTTACTACTAGATCTTATTTTGAAACTTGTGTTTGAGAAAATCTAACTAGCGAATGTTCCGGAATAGGGATGGGCATGATTAATCAACGCTAATGCAGTGTTCAATTAAACATTTTACCACACGGGGGCAATATTTAAATTTGCGGCTCCTCCCCCGAAATATACATCCCGCTTCGAACGGTGAACTCTTTACGCCTAGCAGCTATAAAAAGCTATAAAAACTATAAAAACCAAAAAATTACTATTAATGCAGGCTATGGGGAAAATGCGCCGACTTTGGGTACGAAAAGTACGAAAAGTGTACATCGCCACGCACTTCGCGATTTGACCGTTTTCAGTACACTTATTTTCGCCCGATCTGAATCGGAACGGCCTACGTACTCAAACTTAGACTAGTAAGTACGGATAGTATGGATATTGGAACACGGCGATGTAATCATGAAGCGGACGAGGCCACGGCGAGGTCTGGTGTGGGACCATTATGATTTAAAAAATGACTTATTGGGGAGCACTTTAGCCCTACCACTCAAGGCAAGGTTAGCATCAAAGCAGAAATAAAGAACTTTCTGAGCCCCTGGATTGTGGAAAGTTGTTCCCCCGCCTTGCCAAGTTAGCACGGAGGTATTTGTGCATTAAGGCGTCGGCAACGTCGGTCCCCTCAGAGCGGGTGTTTTTGGCGGCTGGACTGACGGTCACCAGGCTGCGGCCGCGTCTGACCCCAGAGCATGTCAACATGCTCATCTTTCTGTACAAAAATCCGTAGACTGGTTGGTTAAGTTATAACATGATTGTTTTTTTGATATTATTATTGTTATTATTTTGGGAAGAAACTAGGGTTGTGTTTATTTTTAATTATGTTTATGAGCACCGGCTTCGAGCTGCATGCTCCGTTGCTAAGAGCAGAGTAGCGCATAACTATTGAACGGATCTGGTTTAACTGAGTTGTTCATCGATAATAAAGATCCCAATGAGGAAAACACGTTGCATTTGTATTTTCATTTCATTTTGAACATAATTTTTCTTTTTAATTTTAATGTAAAATATTAACGATTAATCGACTAATCGATCGTTAATTCTCCCGACGATCGACTAAGACAACTTAATCGAATGCCCATCCCTATTCCGGATGTTGACAGCCGTGCGAAGAAGAAGGGATTCGGGGTCATTGACCGGAAAAAAATGAGGAGTACCGAAAATTCAAAATGTCCCCGGTCAGAATGACCAATGGAAATAATTCTCTGCACAATTTGAATTATGTTTAAATATGCTACAGTGGTCATTTGTTTAGCCAATTCATGTTAAACAATGAGGGTTTTGATTGACCCGACCCGGCCCGCCGATATTTCCCACCACTATCCTCGAGCCGGGTCGGGCCGCCGGGCCTTTGGTTGAGCGTTTGTGTTTTTTTGGTTTTTGTTATCATTGCTTTATTGGCCTAATCTGAGGAGAAATCTATGCCATAAACAGAAATATTATAGGCTTTTATAACACTGGTCATCTCAATGCCGTGGAACGCTCCGTTCACTTGCATGGGTAGTAGTCCGGTCACTTGTCAACCCCAGCGTCTTCGGTTGCTAAGCGACATCAACGTCTTTGGCTGACTATTTCACTGCTCATCATCACTACGAATGCTGGTAACGAATGAATTGTAAAAAGACACAACATGTGAATTTATTATCCAAATAAGATTTGAAAAGCTTTTGAAGTTTATTTACAATGCTATTTACATGGTTTCGGAGTAGTACACTTTGACATTTTAATACAGTTCAGCGAGAAAGGCGATGAAGAATAAGAAGGGGGCGTTCCAGTCTGCGTAAACGGGAACCCCCACCACACGAGAACGCCCATTTGTGTCTGCAGTGGGATGATATTGCATCTAGTTGCACCTCACCCAGCCAAGTAGGTCTATCTGCAGCCGGAGCCATATGCCAACATTGCTCGTGTCAAACACGCCCACCGGCCAAACATGCCCATTGCTCGTTCTATGGTGGCCATCATGGGGGAAAACAATAAACAGTGCCACAGCGCTCCATTCACTTTGCACAGCGCTCCATTGACTTTGTATAGAATGCAAACAAACTTAATAAAAACGTAATAAAACATGCCTTTCATAAATACACGTTACTGTCTTTAAACAGAGCTCCATTCACTTTGTATAGAATGCAAACAAACTTAATAAAAACATAATAAAACATGCCTTTCACAAATACACGTTACTGTGTTTAGAGCCACGACTCATGTCTGTCTATACGAGCTGTTTGTGTTAAAAAATAATCCATCCATTGACATCTAAAATGTCCACTGTCTGTCTCAGTGATGGATTAAAAACGTGACTCGTTGAGACCATGGACCTATTTAGACCTGCTGCAAACGGTACCGACCCCGAAGTCCCTTCCCATGAATGGACCTGAATCCCTGCCCCATACCCAAATACCTCTACTACACATATAGGGGTCTCAAAGTTTTCTTCCACTTTTGTCATGTAGGCTACTGATCCTGGTGCCTCTCTTCTTATCCACCGTTTCCTTCGTAAGGGATCACAGCCTTTTCTTAGGTTTACAAACCGTTTTAACATTTGAATAACTTTTATTGAGTGTGCAGCTTAACGCACAACAGCTTTTAGGAATGTTGTGACTGGTTGTGGATCAACCTGGATCATGAACTCAGACACAAAGAGCATCTCCTCTCCTTCTCCTTAAGGAAAGCCACATAGCCTCTGTTAAATCTGTTAAAAGCATGTTTTTCTTAATTTTGTAAGCTTTGTAAAAATCTCATGCTTAAGACATTTCAGACTATTTCTATCTAGAAAAGAAATAAAAGTAAACCAGTGGCAACAGAGAATCAGTACTTGGAACCTTATTATTGTATTGAAAAGCTCCCAATAAATCCAAAAATGTGTGTGTCGTAAACCCCAACTCGAACATTGTGATGATACTATTATTGGCTAAAGGGGAAGACAGCAGATTGCACTAGAGACTTAACATGCAGTGGCATCATGTTCTCACCTCCAAATATTGGCATAAACCTTAGAATATAAAAAGCTCAGTATTTTAATTATTAAAGCCTGTACCAATAAATGACTTAATGGTTGGTTAAACGAGAGATGTGTCTTCTTTGAAGCTGAAGACATCTTTGTCCATGGTAACTCCACTGCCCTAAATGGATACAAATTCACATAAGTACAGCTCTGATGGTGGATATTGTCTTTGTATGCAATTAACTTTATACTAACCATTTCCTTAGAAGGAAAGCTGTAAGCCCTTTTATTGTAAGCATGGTCCTCGTCAGAGTCCAATGGCATCTGTAAACCAAACATCATTATTGCGCCATCATGTTTAATATGCAAAGGTTTACCACTTGAAAAAGCGATCCAGGTTGGATTCAGAATGACACAGTACCAAACTAAACCTACTGCAGGAGCCATAAAGATACATGAAGTACTTAGCACTGACCACTGTGCAGCTTGAAAGTGTCCTTTTTTGTTTCGTTTTCCTGAAGACAGGTTAGGGTTAGGGTTAGGGTTAGGTGTTGCTTCAGGGTGGATTTTCCTTCCTCAGTAAAGTGGGCGAACTTCCTCCCATACCTGCAATTAAAACACGCATTACATTTATTACCAGGTCTTATCCCAAATTCCACTTGATACATAAATAAATACATATTATGTTTGTAGCACCGCAGCATACCCTTCCAGCCCAAGGTTTTCCACCAGGACAACAAACCACCACCGTCTCAGGAAAGACATGTCATGTCCTCATCCAACTTCACTGGCTCCCAGTACACTATCGCATCCAATACAAAACCCTACTCCTCACCTACAAAGCTCTCCACAACCTAGCCCCCAGTTACCTCTGCGACCTCCTCCAAGAATACACTCCCTCCCGCTCCCTCCGCTCAACCTCTGCTGGACTACAATGTATCCCCTGTTGGGAAAAACGGTCTGTCTAGCTACTGGACCAGATAAAATGAGACGGAGAGGTAATAAAGTCTATCGGCACGAGGACCTTGGATTTATTAAGTAAAGTGGCAACGGTTATACAGAGTCATAAAGCGTGAGAAATCGAATATGTCTAAGTCCCTAATCAGCGCTGATGGTTCGTCTGGAGCTTCGCCTCCGTGGAAGGTCTGCTTCAGAAGAAGGTGAAGAGTCCCTGTGTGGTGCAGTCTTATGCTGTATCCTCCTCTCGATGAGGTGTGTGCGTTTGAGGTGTGTGCGGTTCTGTGTGTTTTGGCTCCCAGGCCCTGAGAGAGCTTCGTAACGGGGAGAGTTCCTCGTGTCTCGGTGTGATAAATTAAAACGGGGGAGTGCCCCCCGAAGTGTCTCGTGTCACGTGTGTGATAATTTAATGTGGCTCTCAGGCCCCTGGTGTGGGCAGAGGTATCTCTTGGTTCCTCCTAACGGGGAAGAGCTCTCAAAATGTCTCCTGTGTGATAAATTAATGTGGCTCTCCCGTTCTGGAGATGATACTGGTGCATTGTCTGAGTGTCCACCATCTGCCTGCCTGGGAGATGGGGCCTTCAGCTCCGGCCTTGACCTGACTATATATTATCATGTTTGTGTTATGTGTTCGTTGGGTTTAGAGCAAGAGTCGACTATATATTAATGTGCCTGCCATGTGATGTGCTCATCAGGTTATTTTTCCCAACATATCCCCCTCAAGTCGTCGCAAAACGACTTTTACTCATCTGGGTTACGAGGGATAGGACTCCAGCACGGGACTACCATTATAACACCATTAGAAATAACAGAAAGAAGGCAAAATGATCATAAAAACAAACAACCATGAGCATGGGACTAAAACAACTCGCTGGACCGGGTGTATGGGGAACCACGTGGGAGAAACGCTACCCATGCGTCAGACATGGGTATGCCATACACACCCCACCTAGGGGGTGGCATCCACCCCGGCCTTACATCGCGAGCAGACAATACCAACAATACTGGCAGCAGATGATACACAACAAAACCAACACCAAACCATAACAACAACAAAATGCAACAACAAAACTAACAGTAAACAATAACGATATAAACCAAAATGCAACAATCACACAAACACTACACAATAACAATCACAGGAAAGAAATGCAACCCTGAAACGTGTCCCTAAATAATAATAATAATATCAGAAAGATATGAGGTAAACAACGAATGGCAATCCCCCTCAACCCATCCCTAGATGACCGCACACTAAGGATGTGAGGAGGAGTTAACTGGTCGTGTAACAATAAGCAATCACACGCATGGGGTATTCAGGGTAGGCCCGGGGCACGGGAACAACTGAAACCACGGAATAGTCCTGAGCGTCATCACGGGCAGGTGGACGCAAGGCGCCACCTGAGCATTAGACCCTTTTATTCAACTGCGCTCAGGACCTCATCTGATAAACGGGCAATCAAGGCCCCTGGAATCTCGCCCGTGTGTATCCCCGAGCTCCATCTAGTGGGACAGCGATATAAACAACAACATTTGCGTTCCCGGCGTCGGTTGCGTAGACGCGGGCATAGATATGGGAGCGGCTAAAAACAGTGAAGCGTACAGAAGCGAATACAGCCAGGGGCGCCCTCAAGCCTTAAGGGAACGGGCCGAAGCCCCTGGTACCGGAACGCAGATCCCTGGTCCGGGCGACGTGGGTGCATCAGGTGGGAGGGGGGTGGTGCCGTTGGCGGGGACGGGAATGGGGCAGCCCACCATGTTCTCCAGCCGGATCAGGTCGGGCCCCTCTGGCGGTCCCGCGTCCAAACTCTCCGGTATATACTCGATCCCCAGGTAAGCTTGGATGGCACCTGCTGCACCTGTAGCGCCCATCGCTCATTGGGCTCTCCATCCATCCTGTGAAGGGGTCATTAATGCCGGAGCTCTCTGCCAAATCTAATCTGAGGGACTGTAACCCTGCCAGCACCCTGGCCACCGACCCATCCGGTGCGAAATCTGATTGCATCATCCTTGGGTGGTTGGTCAGCTCCGGGCGTGTCTGCATCTGGCTCCTCCTCTGGCCCTGGAACTTCGTGTTTCTCTTGCTGGAATTACAAACTTATGTACAACAGTTAGATGTTCAAACATATTTTCCTTAATTCTATTTCTAATTACTCTAATGGAAGTCCCTTTTGGGACCCTTGAATGTTAGGTGAATGCATGGGTCGACCCTTAAGCATTTCATGCGGGGTTAGATGCGTCGTTCTGTTAGTTTTCATGCGATAACTCATTAGTGCCAGTGGTAGTGCATCAATTCAATTTAGTGCTTGCACAAATGTTGTTAATTTTTGTCTTGAGCGTCCCATTCCTCTCTCCACCATACCTTGTGGTTTGAGGAATGTAGACACAGCCTAATCTTTGTTTGACATGCAGATGTTAAATCACTTGTTTGAGTGTTTTCTGAATAAACGCTGCCCTATTGCCTGAGCTAATTTGTGACGGAATTCCAAACCTTGGCATGACTTCTCTAGTCAGAACCTTGATTACCGTAACCGCATTTTGGTCTTCTGATGGGACTGCTTCTACCCATCTGTTGAACACTGTTTTTTCAAATATTTCACACTCATTTAGCTGGATGTCAATCATTGTTTGCAAGTATGGTGAAGAAAAACCTTGTTTTCTAATTATTATTATTATTATTATATTATTTTTTTTATATATATATATATATTTTTTTAAATTCTCCTCAATATCCCCCCCCTTGGGCAATGGTCAAAACCATGCACATTAAATGATAAGCAAATCTAAGAACGCCGTTGGTGCAACCAACGTCGAAACGTCTAACCTTAACCATCAGCAAACTAAAACCAATCTTTTGGGAAGGGAAATCGAAACCAGTATGTCCAAAACCAAAGCCCAATATGGGTGGGTTTACCATCAGCCGCCGGAGACCACGCTGTTCCAAAGTTATGCACTAAACCGAAAAAACGTACATGCGTTAGTGGCCTTCTATACCACAAAGGTAAAATAAAATAAAACGCGACATACCCCGTTCCAAGACCACCTCTGCTGCCAGAGCTGACATATCTGACTCCTGTTCCTCCTCCACCCTACACTTCCTATGATTGTTGCAGCTCGTGACTTCATGATCAAGTAAGCCAGTGTCCACAGCGACTCTGCCAAGTAATCGTGACTGTGCCTGCCTTAGGTCGTCCCGGGTGTCAAGGTGGGATCTTACCCGTCGTTGGCTAACCAGCCTTCCATACTGGCTCGCTGCAGGATGCCATACTTGGGATACAATCAATCCCCACCTATATGGTGGTATAGATCGCAAAGTGGAGGGATGGAGACAGAGTCTTCAGCCCCATCTGCCCTATGCAGCCAAGTGTGTGTGCGTAATGAATACACCTCAGGGAAACTATAAAACAAAAAGTCATTTATCAGAGTTACAATTATTAAAGTGTTGCAGCAGCAGTAGTGGCATTTGAAAGGTAAACCCACTACTTCCGAATCCAAATTGACAACATAGCATGTAGGACCCCTTCCCAGCAGATGTGGCTTCAATCCACCTGTCATCCTTGACCAAAGAGATACACCCCATATTTTAATAGGTGTAGTCCTACTTGTACAGTTTATCAAGATTACTTTATTTTATTTTATTATTATTCTCCTTCTTTATCATATCCATATTTATTCAATTATTCTTTCCTGTGTGAAAATAATATGAATCACTTAGTTAATAGCAACACCTTCTTTCGTCCAATTGCATTAGATTATCATCACTGTTGTCCTATTAAAGTATCAACGTTATTCTCCTTATAACCTCCTCATGAACTTTGATGTTCTTCATCCTGAATGGTAACTGTGTCAGGATGTTCATCATCCTGAATAAAAAACAAAACTAAAACTAAACTTAAAGAAAAACAAATTAGCCATAATGTGAATATCCGCTGCGTGTCTCCCTGTGACTCTCTCCCTCCTTCGGGAGAACACGCTCTCTCTCCCTCCTCAGTACGGGGTGCTGTTTGGTGCAAGACAACAGATAAGGGTGGAATGTGGCTTCTCTCTCTCTGCGTGTCTCCCTCCCACGTTGGGTGCGGCCATAACGCCTTGAAAGCGAGTGTGCTCTGGGGGCTGGGTGTGAGAGAAACCATGGGTAGTTCCTTTTCTCGGCCAGCAGAGGGGTTGTTCAGGTGAAACCTATGGACAGAGACTACAAGGAACTTCAAACATGGCAGACAGGGAACTACAAATTTATCAAAGCCTGAAAACTCAACAGAGCTCTACCTGCATTCCTTTGATATGTGGTATTTTATGGCGTATGGCCACCACACGCTTTCAGTTGAACGCACTCTATTTCCTTTCTCTGTACTGTGTGTTAGTGTGTCTCTCTGTACTGCCTGAATGGTGTAGGTCGACAAATGGGGGGGGAAATGTGTTCTCTCTCTCTCACCCTTCCTCGCTCCCCTTAGGGTCAAGCAGCAGCTAGGACCGTTAACAGATAAGCCTGGAATGCAACATCCTCAACTCTCCATCATGGAACAAGGCCTAATAACTATCTCTCACACACAAAAAGATCCTTCTGTCCCTTCATTCACAAATAACTTTTCACTTTATTATATATAACTTAATACTGCTCCCCCTTTCCAAATTTCTATATACACAAAACTACGAAGCTGACCACCGAAATTGGTACAGGCCTCGTCAGGCCGAACCAAAACACCCTCACAGGTTCTAACTTCCATACAATTCTAGGGAGGGGAACTACAACATGAGGTGGAGTAGAGGACTTCAAATATGGTGGACGGGGACCTCAAATGGGAGGACTACACATATGGGAAAGGGGATTACACTCTGGGCCTGAAAACCATACAGAGTCCCTTCTCGTGGTCCTGAAACAGCCGTTCATTGTTAGAAAAACACGCACTCTATCGCTACCTCCAACTGTCTAGAGGGAAAATGGTCCCTCTCGATCGTCCTTCGACTTTAGCTCTCCTTGCTATCTCTCCTTGCTATCTCTCTCGCTCCCTCTCACACAAACACACACACACACACACCTAAACAGACCTTTCTCATTCTGTCTCCTCCAAACGCACACACAGAAACATCACCTCTTGCGTACACGCGCACAGAGACGCACACAGCCTTTCTCACTCTGTCTCCTCTAAACGCACACACAGAGACATATCAACAGACTTCTCGTTCTGTCTCCCGCAGACGCACACACGTAGTTTATCTATGCGACAGGTCCAGTAGTAATTCAAAGAAACACAGTAAAAGAGATATCACTTATCCTTGTCAACTTATCTAGGTCTAGTTTTTAACGGGTCCAACAGTAAATGGAAGCAACGCCGTAAAAGGTTATTTGTCATTTGTCAATTTATCTAAGTCCGCAGGTTAAGCCATAGACCGAAGCAATACGTCAGAGAGACATTATTCATTATTATCAATCTATCTATTCTTTCCTTTACCCGTTTTAACGGGTCAAGATAGAGCGGGCCACGCATACACACCCACTGATTCACTCACAGATTCCCTCTTTCTCGCAGACGCACACAGAAACATATCAACAGACTTCTCATTCTGTGTCCCGCGCCCACAATCATCAGACACGGCAAAATAGCGTTGAGCACAACAAAGCAAGCAAGCGCTGCACACATAGCCGGGTTATCATTAATTGATTTATTTCTATATTTAGCCGGCCCACAAATACGCTTGTTCTCTGTCTTTCTCTCTCTCTGGGCCTCTCACACACACACACACACACACACACACACACACACACACACACACACACACACACAGTCTCTCCGTCTCAACCTCTCTGGGCCTTTTACACACACACACAGTCTCTCCGTCTCTCTCTCTCACGCATACACACACACACACACACACACAGTCTCTCCGTCTCACTCGTGCCCCAGGCATACGGTTCCCTCTGCAAAGGGACTCTAACCTTCTTACCACATAGAATTATTTAATACACATTTATTACTTGGCCATCGGTAGTCTTGTATCACTATGACCGATTCTTATAGGCCCTAGTTTTTTCTTTCTTCTCATTCCCTCTGGATTCCACCCGCGGTCCAGGCATCCCTCCGGGTCCACTCTTGGCCCAGGCATTTATCACTAGGCCATCGGTAGTCTTGTATCACTATGACCGATTATTATAGGCCCTAGTGTTCTTCTTCTCATTCCCTCTGGATTCCACCCGCGGTCCAGGCATCCCTCCGGGTCCACTCTTGGCCCAGGCATTTATCACTAGGCCATCGGTAGTCTTGTATCACTATGACCGATTATTATAGGCCCTAGTGTTTTTCTTCTCATTCCCTCTGGATTCCACCCGCGGTCCAGGCATCCCTCCGGGTCCACTCTTGGCCCAGGCATTTATCACTAGGCCATCGGTAGTCTTGTATCACTATGACCGATTATTATAGGCCCTATGGTCTCGAGGGTATTCTTTCACCATGCAACGAGCCGATATTCGATGTGTCACGCGTTCAGGGTCAATCGGATTTAGGGGGAAATACTGGGATGCAGTCCTATTCGTCCCCACGAGATATCCCGTAGCGAACCGCTCTCACAGTCTCACCTCCTAATGTGATTCCTATATAACTATGCAGAGTTTGGATTTTATCAACAGGTTCTGCCTACCTTTTGTTGGGCGCGCGCGAGGTGAGACTGCAGGAATCGGTCCGGTGCTCCGGGGTCCCGAGGTCGTGCCGCTCTCCGTCTCTCGTTTCCCAGTTGCGTGTTCAATTCAGAAAAAATCACGTCGTGGGTCACCAAATTGTTGGGAAAAACGGTCTGTCTAGCTACTGGACCAGATAAAATGAGACGGAGAGGTAATAAAGTCTATCGGCACGAGGACCTTGGATTTATTAAGTAAAGTGGCAACGGTTATACAGAGTCATAAAGCGTGAGAAATCGAATATGTCTAAGTCCCTAATCAGCGCTGATGGTTCGTCTGGAGCTTCGCCTCCGTGGAAGGTCTGCTTCAGAAGAAGGTGAAGAGTCCCTGTGTGGTGCAGTCTTATGCTGTATCCTCCTCTCGATGAGGTGTGTGCGTTTGAGGTGTGTGCGGTTCTGTGTGTTTTGGCTCCCAGGCCCTGAGAGAGCTTCGTAACGGGGAGAGTTCCTCGTGTCTCGGTGTGATAAATTAAAACGGGGGAGTGCCCCCCGAAGTGTCTCGTGTCACGTGTGTGATAATTTAATGTGGCTCTCAGGCCCCTGGTGTGGGCAGAGGTATCTCTTGGTTCCTCCTAACGGGGAAGAGCTCTCAAAATGTCTCCTGTGTGATAAATTAATGTGGCTCTCCCGTTCTGGAGATGATACTGGTGCATTGTCTGAGTGTCCACCATCTGCCTGCCTGGGAGATGGGGCCTTCAGCTCCGGCCTTGACCTGACTATATATTATCATGTTTGTGTTATGTGTTCGTTGGGTTTAGAGCAAGAGTCGACTATATATTAATGTGCCTGCCATGTGATGTGCTCATCAGGTTATTTTTCCCAACACCCCACATCACAACTCATTACAATGGGTGCCCGGTCATTCAGCTGTTCAGCACCCAGGCTCTGGAACTCCCTCCCCCCACACATAAAACAGTCAGACACCATTACAACCTTCAAGTCACAACTCAAAACTCACCTGTTCAAACTCGCACACAACGTCTAACTGATCACTGTCTTGATTGTTGATTATTTTTCCACAATGTCTTGTTTTTAAACGATTTATGATAACTTTATGCTCTGTAAGGTGACCTTGGGTGTCTTGAAAGGCGCCCTTTAAATTAAATGTATTATTATTATTATTATTAAAGACAGATGTTAGTCAAAATGCATTCATTTCCTTATAGTATATTTACGGATTCTGTGTTTCATAATAAAAACAGCTAGTGTGATAAACCTGCTTAGTGCATACACTCTGAATACTCACTATTTTTAAGCAAGCAAGATTTCATTCAATTTGGATATGTTTATTATAGTTTGGGAAGTAACTCACCATCCGCAGCCTACACATTGGCCCTTAGGCAGTACTCTCAGTAACTGTTACATACTTAAGACCCACCTCTTCTCTTTGACATGTATTTTAAGCTGAGCTCGACACCTTGACTATCAATTCTACGATGTTATTTTTTCTTCCTATGTTTGCTATTTATTGTTTATTATTTGATCTGATATTATTAAAAATGGACTTGACTTAATACTTACAATACTGAAGTCAAAAGTAGCCTCTGTGGCAAAATACCAGGCGTACTGTAATGAGAGACACATGTGAGACATATTTAACATGAGACAGCTTTGTCATTACTGAGAAAGTACTCACAAAATGAAATGTGAAGTGTTGGGAAAAATAACCTGCTGAGTACATCACATGTACATTATAAATATAGCTAACTCCTACCCTAACCTGATGAGCACATCACATGGCAGACACATTACAATATAGTCAACTCTTGCTCTAACCCAACGAACACATAACACAAACATGATAATATATAGTCAGGTCAAGGCCAGAGCCAAGGCGCCATTTCCCAGGCAAATGGTAGACACTCAGACAATGCACCAGTCATCCTCAAGAACGGGAAAGCCACATTAAATTATCACACAGGAGACACTTCGGGGGGCACTCCCCCGTTTTAATTTATCACACCGGAGACACGAGGAGCTCTCCCCCGTTAGGAGGCATAGACCAGGGGCCTGGGAGCCAAGGTCCAGCGAAAACACACAGAACCACACACATCTCAAACGCACACACCTCATCGAGAGGAGGATACAGCATAAGACTGTATCACTCAGGGACTCTTGATCTTCTTCTGAAGCAGACCTTCCACGGAGGCGAAGCTCTGGACGAACCATCAGCGCTGATTAGGGACTTACGCCCCGTGCCCACTACCTCCGTCAGTTGTCCGTTGCCCATTGACTTTGAATGGGGACGGTCGCGCAATGCATTGTGGATCCGTCCGTTGACTTGGAGCGTTCGCCACCGTCAAAAAGTTGAAAAATTTTCAACTTTTTCGGCCGCGACGGATCCGTCATCCAATCAGATCGCGTATGCAAATGTAAGCACTGTGACGCGACTCGGGCTCTGACGATACTGGAAAGCGGGAAAGCGGGTCATCTTGCCTCGCAACAAGCAGGAAGAAGCGGGAAGAACCCGGCGAAACGATTTGATTGGCTGACGGTTGCCTCTGCAAAGACTACTCCCCCATCCGTCAGCCACGCCTTCCCACGTCCGTTGACTGACGGTGCAGTGGGCACGAGGCGTTAGACATATTCGATCTCTCACGCTTTATGACTCTGTATAACCGTTGCCACTTTACTTAATAAATCCAAGGTCCTCGTGCCGACAGACTTTATTACCTCTCCGTCTCATTTCATCTGGTCCAGTAACTAGACAGACCGTTTTTCCCCTCAGAAGGGGTGATGCCAAAAGGAAGTTATCTGAGGCTTCCTATGCACACTTGAATTTTAAAACTCAAATTCTTTGAAAATGCAATGAAATGAGAACACCCATTTAATGGGATACCTTAAAAGCAGTATTTAGAGGAGAAGTTATAGAATTTTCTTCGTATAAGAAGAAAGAAAGTAATAAAAGAAACAAACAAATTGAAAGAACAAGTACGGAAATAAAAATTAAGTCTGGAGCAAAATATTTGAGAGAATATAAAAAAAAGTTTAAACGGAAATCAACAATCTAGTTACACATAGTTGTAAGACAAGTCTTGTGTTTCTGAAACAGCAATTATGAAAGCACATCTAAATCTATGAAGATATTAGCCTGGAAACTGAGGAAAACGTTTTAACTTCATAATGGCAATATGACTCACCATTAACTTGAAAACCACACAGTCATTCCCATGACTCTGCTTTGGAAGCCCCTATATGAAAAAAGGCAGAAATAAAGCAATGTAGCTGATTATGACACAATAATTCAGGGACAAGTTCTGGACCCCAGGAAGACTAGCTCTCACTCCAGTGTGTTGCTAATGGCTGGGGATCCTAATAAATCAAATCAAACATTGCAAACAATGCCTCAAAATCCAGAGCCATCTTCTCTGTCCAGGATCCCGCAACGATGCGCTGTGCAACATCCCTATTCAATGAAGAGCAAAACGAAATCTCATATCAAAAAGTCCACATATGTCTGGTCCTGTAGGAGAGGACCAAAACATAAACCAGAACAACTGTTGCTTCGGAACATGAAACACAGTTGTAGAAAGGAATGCAGACAAGAACATGTTCAAACCATGCAAACTGGTCAATTGTAGCTTATTGGCAAAAGTTAAACTAGGAGAATTTCTGTTTCCCTTTTCTTTTGATTGTGTTGGAAAGATGGCTATTAAAAGTCAACTTAAAAGACCATCTGTCTGACTGAGCACTCCTTATTTCCACAGTACCTCCTGACTGAACTTTTGTCTCTTGAACTGATCTTAACAGAAAACTTACTGGGAAATGGAGCAGAGGATCACAGTTGGAGGGAGGGGAGGGAGCTACGTTGGGGGTACATGGAGGTTGGCAATATAAATGTCCTTTCCCTATAAAATTCAGACAATCCTACAATCAAACAACAATGCTACATGTAACATAAAGATATGGCTGAGTGCTATTGTCTATTGCTCACAATTATGCAAGAAAGCCTCAACATTTACACAACCTATTAATCGAGTCAAAACACACCTGCATATTACCCATCTTCTAGACCAAACTGAGGCACGCATTTCCTACCTGTTGGTTTAGTTTACACACAGTGTCAGACAATAAATTCCAGATGGGGTTTTATTAAAACATGCCTTAACCATAATATTGGACAGTTGTAAATCACCATTGAGTCGATGTCCCTTTGAAGTCCAAGTGTCAGGAAGTTAGACCTTGACAGGCAAGTAGGCATATGTTTGACGATGAGCTCCTCACCTGGCCTTTTTTGATCCAGGACATAGTTGATCTGGGGCAGTGTGTAGAAATAAATCAACAGGCAAAATTATTGATTTCCCAAATTAATAATGAAATATAAACACTTATCATAGTATATTAAGACATTGGTTTACCAGCTGCTCCCTAAGGGGGTGATGACCCTTTAGGGTCTATGAGGCTCTGCAGGGCTTCAGTGTTGACAATATTGTCAAGACCTCACATTTCTCTGTACATTGGTCCAGGTGGTGCGGATCCATTTGCACTGTAATCAAAAGGCAGAACATCGTCATGACTTGATCCATGCACATCTTTAAAGCAGTTATACAGACGAAATAGCAGGATGTCACCTCACCTTTGGAATTAGCTGGAGCTGAAGTGCCAATTGAAAACAGTGCAGATGCTGTAAAAGGTTAACAAGGATTCAAAAATAATAGTGGTGAAGATAATGTAATATTAATTCTATATATTAATGTTTAACGATACGCACCCATTATAGCCTTTCCAGTCTGATCAAGAGCAATGTCCTCTGATACATTATTCCGAAGGTCTGTCAATATCTTCTTGTTAACCATCACATTGTGGTGGTGTATCACAGATCGCATGAGAAAGACATGGCTTCCTGGAGACATCATGTTCATAAAGTAGTTATTTTTTCTCATTTTTGAGGAAAATTGCTCAGCTGTCTGAGAGTTCACCCAGCCACGGAGTTCAGGGACAAGGCCAATTTTTCGAAGGCAATCTTTTGGATCCTTAGTGTTTGCCTTCATGGAAAATGTCGTACAGTGCAAAGTGGTCTGAAGATACTGTACTTGGGTGTGCATTTATGTCTGCATGCTCCTTCTTCAACTTCAGCCAGGGTAGGTTGATTTCTAATTCACCTTTCTCAGCAGACTTGAGATTTGTTGGTGTTGCTTCAGCCAGTCGCCCTTCATGTGGCCTGAATGGTATTGTTTCAGGCTCACGCAAGTTGGTGTGAGTAACCAACCCCCTGGCAAAGTCGTAGATCAACACATTTGGCAGGTGTTTAAAGGAGAGTAGCATGTCAGCATAATCCCGTGGACTTTCTGCTCTCAAATTGAATTTGACCGAATTTACAATACCACAAGGGCACATTATCTGCCCAGCCACCTTAACAAGAAAATAAATTGCAATGTAAGTACAATGACAACAAAGTGACTTGTTGATAGTGTTAAGATGTCAGTTAGATACATACAATTTTCTGTAAACAAAAACTATGGAAAAAAATTGAATAATAACTTACCAGATGCACCCCAGACCTTTTGGAACACCTTGTCATATGTACTGCAGCTTTTCATCTGTTCCCTCAATCGCAGGATAAGATCCATTTTTGATCCAGAGGAGTCAAGGGCACAGTGTTTCACCAAGTTCCTCACAACATCAACCTATGAAAACAAGCACGAGTACCTCAATCAATAAGCTGTTGTAGACAGACCTCAGCTAAATTGTATTAAACACTTGAATATGTTATATTATGAATGGAAATTTAATAATATAAGTTTGGGGGAAAGGTAGCCTCACCTTCAAGTTCATTATCTCATCGGTCAATCTCTCCTCTGTGATTTCTACCTCTTCCTGCTCTAGCACCGTCGACTGGTTCCTGCCTTTGCCCTTCATATATTCAGTATTAAGAACTATGTTGCTGTTCCTGGTCTGAGGACCTATCCACGGTGCCCATGTGTCATAGGATGGGGACAGCACACATGGGTTTGAAGCGTTACCTAGGTAAGAGACAAAAACACAATGCAAGCAAAAAACATTAAATTGGATATTCTGGTGCAAAGCACCAGAATTACTTCCCTTACAATTCCTCCAAGTTGAAATTCTTTACTTACTCTTTACAAAGCCCTGGCAAAGGATCTCTTGGCTAATACTATGCCAGAAGTCTTCAATGTCGACCCGGCCATCAAATTCAGGTGGTGGCTCTTTAAGGTCACTCACTGAAAGACAAACAGTTGTCTAAATAACAGTGGTCACTGTAACATACCCCACAAGAGATGTGAAAAAATAACCACTCACCTGGCATGCTGAAGACTCCCTTCTTGTGCAAATCCATAACAACAACAGAAGGATGATCGCCACAGTTTACACAGGAGAAAGTGTACTCATGGGAAGACAGCGCCTCAAAATGAAGGTACCCATGACGTAAGGAATCGAGGTCTGGATACTTCTGATTATTTGTGGCTTGTAAAGCCTCCACAACTCTCCCAACTGCTTCATGGTTCTACAAATTAATTTGGAGGAAGAACTGTTGGGTTGATATCAAGGGAAAGGAACACAGGCTTACACATTAAAGATATCATTTATGTATTACCTGGATAGAGTTCCTCAGAAATAAGCAGAAATGATGTGTCAAAATCACACGATCATTGAAATTATGAAGCCCCTCTGTCCACTCCTGGTATCTGTAAAATGTGCCACATGCAGCACATTTTTTACAATATGTTGTAACACCTGAAAAAATGATTTTTTTTATTAAAGGGTGTTAAAAGTTGTGTCATTGCAATGATGGTTAATGAATGACAAAAATTAAAAAATACCTATCTTCAAATGCAATGCAACCTACCATCCACTACTCCAGTAACTGTTACAATCTTTGCTCTTCGATGTAATATGATTGGTTCTGAAAGAGGGACTTTACCGGGACGCTTGTGACAATAGATCTCTTTTGGTACTAAATGTCTTGTCATTTCCTCGGATGATTGGATTGTGGCAAGGTTGGTCGGGAGGTTTGCTGGCAAGGCTTTATGTGAAATTTGATATTCAACCATTTCCACCAGTGCATTTCCTTCAGGGGGATATATAAAATCTATTTCGTCTTCTTTTGTATCTTCAACCTGGATATCGTCAGTTGAAAATGTCTCTAAAGATTCTCCAGTACATGGGACAATTTTTTTAAATAACTTGGGCCTTGATTGGTGAAGGTGCCACTTTGCGATTGATTTGTGAGGGCATGATTTTCTGGAGTGTGTGAATGGACAATGCCATGTGTTTCTGGCATTGTCATAGTGGACCATGATCCTACATAATCTTGAGTAGGTTGAGATATGTGGCTCCTGCACAGAAAAATACATGTCTGCATGTTCTTGAGTAAGATTCACATGAACTGTCAGTGGTGAACCTAGGGATTCAGCAGTAAGCTTCCTTCTCAGACACTCGCTCTCTGTGCTTTTGCTCAACCATTTTGTCTCAACCATCTCCTTCAGAATCCCTTCATCAGGGACAAAGGGTGAAGCAATCGACACAAAACTAAACAACAAGGAACGAACATGTTTCGTTCCTTGAAAAAAATCCTCTTTGGCGATCAACACACATTGAATCAAGGTGATGATCTGTGGTAATATCAGAGGTTTTTTGACTGTGGTGCCTTGGAATGTGGAGCTTTATGTTTTTTTTGTGCAGTTTTGTGCCACAAAAGCAACATGTTGTCATTTTCCGCCTTGCCAACAATATCTTCGTGGTCACCAGAGCCGTCGTGGGGGCAGGAGTCACCCGAGCCGTCGTCGGAGCAGGAGCAGGAGTCACCAGAGCCTTTATGGGGGCAGGAGTCCCCAGAGCCTTTATGGGGGCAGGAGTAGCCAGAGCCGTCGTGGGAGCAGGAGTCACCAGAGCTGATGTGGGAGCAGGAGTCACCAGAGCCGTCGTGGGAGCAGGAGTCACCAGGGCCGTCGTGGGAGCAGGAGTCACCAGGTCCGTCATGGGAGCAGGAGTCACCAGGGCCGTCGTGGGAGCAGGAGTCACCAGGTCCGTCATGGGAGCAGGAGTAGCCAGAGCCGTCGTGGGAGCAGGAGTCACCAGAGCTGATGTGGGAGCAGGAGTCACCAGAGCCGTCGTGGGAGCAGGAGTCACCAGGGCCGTCGTGGGAGCAGGAGTCACCAGGTCCGTCATGGGAGCAGGAGTCACCAGGGCCGTCGTGGGAGCAGGAGTCACCAGAGCTGATGTGGGAGCAGGAGTCGTCATTGTATTGCAGCAGGTTGAAATATGTTTGAAGAAACGGTCCTTCTTCACCATCATTGCAGTGATATGCAGTGATATTGGCTCTCATCTAAACAGCCAAGGTGACATTTGAATATGTGATGTCCTAAAAAAAAAGACAGAAAAGGTGAATAAGTTTTCATAGAAACATACCAAATATTTTTTTGAGTTATTTGTTAGAGAGCAATAAATATTCATATATCGGATGATACAACCTTCTCCTAGAACATAATTATCATGTCTATAACCTGAACTTTTACAAGGTGAATGTGTGAAGAAACAGGATGCATATAAATACACATACATTGATTTTTAATGTAAAGGACACTACACCTTAGGGGAACAGGGACCATTCAAAATGTAAATTTAAAAAATGTTATCAAATAGATGGACTTACCACAATACTTCACAACGGACCGCTGATGTGTCTGCAAATGAGCAGTGAGCTCAGGGTACCCCCCTGTCTTGTGGCATAACGGACACTGGAAAGTATCCATGTCCAATCTGGTGAGCTTTTATTTTATTTTATTCAATAGGAGAAGTTATATAATTAATATGTTAGTTTGATATTGGAAAATTCCTAAGGCTCTAACAAGAGGGATTAAAAAAAAAAGCCTTCCTGTTAGCAGTTTGAAAAATACAACATTTTACTACAAAGTTAGTTTATTCAACATTTTCGGGTATAAATCTGCATGGAGACTGCCTCTACAGACAGTAGAGGCAGTCCTTCTGATTTTTTCAGATGGCCTATGGTGTTTATGTGCCTTATTACGTACATAAAAGCTCAGCATACTATACATAGTAGTTCGTATTAAGTGTCCCCGAAGTTAGGATTCTTATTCTTAACTCCATTGTTCATATTATTAATACGTGTCATTCATTTCCATGGCTGATGTCAACTTAATTTGAATGAATCAAAGTGCGGGAGGCAAAAAAAACAACACATCTAAGGTAAATGGGTAACGTAGTAAGGTAAATGTAGTAAGGCTAATGTAGTAGGCTAAGGTAAACGGGTAATGTAGTCACGATCTTGAGAAAAATAAAGGTCTAATTTACAGTCAAGTGAAATTGTTCTTACCTCCATTTTTAATTTCCACTGAATATCAGCGGCGGCTCTGCAGATAGACCCTACTCATGAGCGGCCATTCACCTTTCTTCACATAGAATGCAAACAAACGTAATAAAACGTAACAACAAGAATAGGCGCGCGCTCCAGGGACCTTGAGGGACTGGAGCCACGTGGTAGTCACGTGACTGCAAAGTATCAGGACGGGACTGGGCATCGGGCTTATATTCTGTAGCGTTACGCACGCATACAAGCTATGGGCGTGTTTGGCAAAGCAATGGGCGTGTCTGGCAGAGCAATGGGCGTGTTTGGCGAGCGGCTCCGGCTGCAGATAGACCCTACTCCACCCAGCGGCTCGCTTGCAAGATTCTGGCCTGAAGTTCTTCCCAGACCTACACCCTAGCCATCCAACATGCATATATGAGAATCAGGTCTCTCTTTAATAATGAGAAAAAGTTATGAGAGAAATACACATTAACTTCTTGTTATCTCATAAGGAATTCTAGGGCCTAACTGGGACCCCCGCACCGAAACTTGGCCCGGTCGGACCCTGAGGGCAGGCCCCCCCCTTCCTGCTCTCGGGGTCCGACCGGGCCAAGTTTCGGTGCGGTATAAATGGTGTTGAACATTGTCTGTCTGAATGGAGTGACATCATAAAATAACAAAGACAAAATTATAAATTTTTAAGACCTGATGTTATTATTTCTCTGCTGTAGGTAGCCTAATGAAAATTTAGTTTCAAAGACCTTATCTACTGAAACTTATATATTCAAAGTTCAAAGGTTTTTATTCGCCATTTGTGCATAAACCAGACAATCCAAACACATAGGAATTCTTGTTCAGGGCTTCCCAAGTCAAGTACGAGAGAGAGAGAGAGAGAGAGAGAGAGAGAGAGAGAGAGAGAGAGAGAGAGAGAGAGAGAGAGAGAGAGAGAGAGAGAGAGAGAGAGAGAGAGAGAGAGAGAGAGAGTTTTAAAAATTGAGATAAGGACAAATTGCATGTTGTGCATTGCATTTCAGACAGCACCACAGTAGATAATGATTAAAAAAATAACAAATATATATATGTATTAAATTGAATTCAGCAGTGCATTCATTCTGTATAACCACATGTAGCAGCGTTATTGCACGTAGGAAGTGGGGGTAGGATGGTGAGGGATATTGCACATTGTATTTTTTTCAGATGTTCTCTGTTAATGCCATCAGTCGCACGGAAGAAGCTGTTGAAGAATCTTGTGTGTGTGATGACACTGTCCGCTCTACTGTGTCTGAGGCTGTATTTGCATTGTTTGTTATTGAGTAGAGGGTGAGCTGGGTGGAGGGAGTCTCTAATGATTTTCACTGCCCTTTTCCGACAGCGCTGACTGTAAATAAAGTCCATGATGGGAAGTGTGGTCCCAGTAATCCTTTCTGCAGTCTTTATGACCCTTTGGAGTGACCTCCTCTCTGCATGTGTGGTATTCCCGTACCAGACAGTGATACCTGAAGTGAGAATGCGCTCTGCAAGTCCACTGTAGGCCAGGGTGAGAGGACGCTGGTTTAGTCCCGATTTCCTGAGCAGTCTGATGAAATACAGCCGCTGCTGGGCTTTTTTTCACTGGCAGCAGTGTTTAGAGACCAGCTCAGGTCAGACATCACCTGCAGTCCCAGGAATCGGTGTCTGTCCGCCCTCTCCACCTCAGTCCCATAGACGAGAATTTCCTCTATTACACTCCTGTAGCCTGACTCGTCACGCCCCTTGATGAGGCCCAGGATGGTGGTGTCATAAGCATATATGATGACAATGGTGTTATCTTGTGTAGTGGCACAATCATGTGTGTACAGGGTGAAGAGTTTGGGACTGAGGCAGCAGCCCTGTGGGGTATTCCACGAACGGAGGTTTAACAAACAGAGTTAACGCTGAACTCTAGGTTGATTTACCCTGTGCCAACTAAACCAGAGCTGTCGGTTCCACCGCACAGGTTATGCATTAGTTCAATCAACTCGGGGTTGGTTAACACAGGGTTGTGCCCTCAAATTGTTTTGACCCCGGTGGAGGAGCTGACAATAAACATAAATTCATGGCGCCCTGGCATGGAGGGGGTACCTGGAGGTACCTCCTCAGAGAGTCAGGGGCCATGTGAGGGTACCCCACTGGTTGAATGTAGGTTTTTGTGTTTTCTTGTATTTTAGATTTTGTTTGCCTTCGAAGTAACACATGCAAACCGTGTGCGTGCCACAGCGCATATGTTTCAAATGTGTTTTTTTTTGGTAACCGGGTAGAAAACCTAAAAGTGACAATTCATCAACGTCACAGATCAAGATGGATTAGTGCTTGTAATGAAGCCGCCGGCTACGATCGAACATTCTCCAGTGGATGTAAGTCTGTTAGGACTATTTTATACTTCCTGTTGTAAGCCCCTCTCGCCTACTCAGCCAATATTGCTCTTTGTATGATAGGAGGCCGAGGAAAATCTTGGTCCGGGCGTGGATGGGTCATCTGAAAGGACTGAGATGTGCTCAGCATCTCCAACATTATAGATAAAACTACCATTTGCAAAAAACGGAGGGCTACACAAATAGTCTGGAGTGAACTGAGGCCAGTTTACATTACATTTACATTTACATTAAGGTCATTTAGCAGACGCTTTTATCCAAAGCGACTTACAATAAGTACATTTGTCATAAGAAGTGCATCAATATAATGCTGTCAGTACAGAAAGGATGTTCATAGAACCAAGTGCAAGTACAACAATCGCTAGGCAAACCAATTCCCCGTGTTACAGCAATGATAGCAGCTACTGCAGTTGCTACACAGTTAAGTACCATAATACAATACAATACAATACAACACAACACAATACAGTGTACAATGGTGGCCAGAAAGGGGAGGGTGGCTATGCAGTGTCGAGGTGGACTCTGAACAGGTGAGTCTTGAGTCTTTCTCGGAAGATAGTGAACGACTCTGCGGTCCTGAGAGCGGCAGGGAGCTCGTTCCGCCACTGAGGTGCCAAAACCGAGAAAAGATGTGACTTTGCTGAACGTCCTTTGCTAGCTCTTAGCGATGGCGGTACCAGACGTCCAGCTGAGGTAGTTGAGCGGAGGGATCGAGCTGAGGTGTGTGGCTTTAGCAATGCTTGGAGGTAGGCAGGGGCAGTTCCATCAACTGCCTTGTATGCCAGTACCATCGTCTTAAATTTGATGCAAGCTACTACAGGGAGCCAGTGGAGGTCCCGGAAGAGGGGGGTCACATGGGAGAACTTCGGTAGGTTGAACACGTGGCGCGCTGCCGCATTCTGGATGCGCTGCAAAGGTTTAATTGCAGAGGCAGGAAGTCCAGCCAGGAGTGAGTTTCAGTAGTCGAGGCGGGAGATGACCAGTGATTGGAGTAGTGTTGGCTATGTAAGGCTGGAGAAGGCTATTTACATTTTTAAAGATTTGCGCGAGAATCTATATCTCTCCAGCAAAAAGTCATCCGATATGCCAAGATGTCGAGCCGTGGTCTTATTAATCGCTCCCGGTGGATTGCACGTATAATTTGGGCTCCGATATCAGCAGGCCTCTCATCAAAAGGCCATTGTGAACACATGAAATCTGGGGTGAACGCGGGTTTAAATACCCAAAACCGGGTTTTGTTTCAAACTTAACCTGCGCAAAACCTGCTCCGACCAGGTTTGATTCAGAGCATATGTTTCTATAGTAACTAACATACCGTGTTCATTTTGGAACGGAAAACCTAGTGTTACCGCAAACCCTGGGTTAACCTACCCGGTTATGTGATAAAACCGGCTTTGTGGAATACCCCACTGTGCTGAACCTGTGCTGAGTATGAGCTCAGCAGACACCCGCCCTCCCACTCTCACCACCTGTGGTCTTTCAATCAGGAAATCTAGGATCCAGTTACAGTTGGGAGTCGGGACACCGAGGACAGTTAGTTTACCAATCAGCTTGCCCGGGCGGATCATATTGAAGGCAGAGCTATAGTCCAGGAAAAGCATTCTGATATATGTGGCGACCACTGGCATGGACGCCTGTTCCGGGTTCTGCGCAGGGGTTTCTGCGTATTCGCTGTTGCCTGTTGTTTGGACGTTTCCTTTGTAATTGTTAAAGTGGTATTAAGTGGGGGTAATTGGTTGGGTTTGTTCGTTGTTGGTGTGTAGTTTTGTGTTGTTCTGTTATCATGTTGTGCTCATTGTTGTCGCCATCGTTATTTAGTGTCATGTTCATTGTTGGTTGCGCTGTGTTCTATGCATAATATCGGTCTTCAATAAAAGGTCTGCTGTCGAGCAATGTATTAGGCGCAGAACTACGATTAACTAAACCTGACTGTGTACATCTAGGCAACCGCTACATTGGTGTCAGAAGCGGGATTCAAAACAAAGAAAATGAAGAAGAAGACGTTTCCCGAGTGGGGATTACCCGTGGCGCGTCCGAAGGAGGGAGACACAGAGGAATGGCCCGGCATGACAAGGGGGCAGCACCACCCAGGAGCCGCTGGAGCAACCATCACCTTGGGCGCAGAGACCGTGGTGCTCCAGTCTGGTCGGGGAGAGCACAGGATGTCCGGCGGCCAGCGGAGCAGTCGCAAGGTTACGCCCCGGGAGCCCCGGCCGCTGCCCGGAACCTGCATTCCCCCCTTTGTCTGCCGCCTTTCCTTCCCCCGAGACCGCCGCGGCTGTCCATGCGCTTTGGCTGTGCATTGGAGTAGGCCTCGACGTGCAGCAGAGTCGGCAGCTGGGGCTGCTACTCAAGGCCTGGTACAGCATGCCATCATCACCGGCTCTGCCAGGCCCATCCGCCTGCGGTAGGGATGGGAATCGAGAACCGGTTGTTGTTCAGAACCGGTGCCGAGTCAACCGATTCCTTGGAATCATTAGCAAGCCTCCTTAACGATTCCGCTTATCGGTTCCGGTCGCGGCAAATGCGTCACACGTCACACACACGCTGCTTTTGTTTTGGTTCAGAACGCAGAAAACATGGCGCCGCCGAGGAAGAAGCGCATTGTGCGTTCACACCAAACGCTACGGGGAGACAAGATCCCATACAAAGTGAACGTAGAGACGCGTATCGCCTGAATTTTCCGCGAGAGAAACCCGGCGACGTGTTTTTGTCGTGATGACAGCCAATCAGCGTTCAACAGCGTGACAACTGAGTGACATGTGTAACGTAACAGCCAATCAGCGTTCAACTGCAAAAGTGATTGTCGCAGTTTGCGACTCCCGGAGCTCTATATATAATATATATATAGTATATAGTTTATATAGTATACATATATATATATATATATATTTATACAACGGGGGACCTAAATCCAGCGATCTGATTGGTTCCCAACTGTTGTATAATGAGCGTATACATAACTGCTATGACGCCCGATCATTTTGTGAAAGTTTGCATATCACTCCACGCCTGGAAGTAGAAACAGTTACAAAGTAAAACATATGTTGGATGATGGAGAGCGTGTAAATGTTGTTACTCCGGGAGTGAGCAAGGCGAAGGAGGAAAGCTTAGGCACACGGCGAGTGAACTGCTCCATAGGATAAATTGCCGGGGAACCGCTCTATCGGAGCCTTCTCTCGGAGGGACGCTAAAGTGTGTTGCATAGCGACCGTCGATGCATAGCGGCAGCCAGGAGGGACTACTTTTTTGTATTCTTTAATGAAACGGCTATTTTGACTTTCTTGGTTTCTTTTTAAATGTAGTGTGTCTATGACTTTCGTTTCGCCGTAATAGTAACCGTTGTATAAAAGCAATAGATCACTTCAGTCAGTGGCATGTGCTCATTATACCACTGTGAAGGGGGTCGCCGGCCCTCCGCTGCGCGTCGGGGCCGGACAACGCCCCTTAACAGTGGTATAATGAGCACATACCACAGTCTGGCGTGATCTATTGCTTAAATATATATATATGTATATACTATCACGGCCAACAGCTCTGTGCGCCTCCGGATGGCCGTAGCGTGGGGAGCTCTCATAGGGAATGGGCTTCTCGGGGTTTGTTTACCGGCGTTGCTATGGTTTTCGGTCTTGTGTGTTCCAACGGTTTATTAGGTAGGCCCATCTAATAAATCTCTGTCTAATCAATACTTCATTTTGTTTATGTCAGTTGAATTTTGTTACAAGTTGAATGCAAATGAGCACTGTTAGCATTCCAAAAGGCACAAGCTCTTACTTGACTCTTTTCAGTCTGTGTTTTTAGTTGTATGGCACATAATGATGGCATTTAGGCTTAAAAAGCCAAACGTATACTTTTTTGTCTAGACCAGTGGTTTTCAAACTGTGGGGCGCGCCAGAGTTCTTCAGGGGGGGCGCGACGTGAGAAAAAAATAAACCCGAAAAACCCCTGAAAGACGATGATTCAAATCATCAGTCGTACTTCAACTGTAGAAGTAACATAAGTTATAACTAAATACATTTTCAACCGTTTATCTTCGTGCAAACCATTTAACAAATCTAAACACTTGTATCTTCAATAATATCTAAACAGAATTTCGATATCATTTAAAATGTCTTCAGAATCACAGTTTTAGTTTCATGCCGCTTCGTTTTCAGCTGTTTTCATTGAAGACGTCAGCCCATTCTGATACACCTACTTCTAGACATCGTAACTCATTCCTTTTTCAACCGTTTACCATCGTTCAAACCATTAAACAAATCTACACACTTGTATCTTCAATACTATCTAAATTTTGATAGCATTTATACTTTTTTCAGAATCACAGTTTTAGTTTCAAACCGGCGTCGTTTTCAGTTGCTTATAATAATTTAGGTCACCATAGCAACGCCGGTAAACAAACCCCGCCGAATAGTCGAATCTCTGGACTGAAAAGGCAGATCTGATTCGACTCAGAAAATTCAGAGTCGGGGACCCTGAATGAATCTGTAAACTGGCAGTTTACACAGATTAAGATGTTCAAATGTATTTAAAAAAGGTTAAGCTAAAACATGCTTAGATAAAGTTGTTAAATTGTGTTGTTTAAAAACGCAAAAAGATGTTGTAATGTTTCAGAAATATGTTTAAAAAATATGTTAAAAAATTTGTTTCAAATGTTTCAAAAATATGTTCCAAATTTTTTAAAATTATGATCGGAGATGTTTGAAATGTGTAAAATAATTAAAATAGCTTTCAAAACACAGGTATTTAGAAAAAAAAATGGGGGGGGGGGGGGGGGCTCAGCTGAATTTTTTTCTCTGAGGGGGGGCTCACTCTCTCACACTTTGAAAACCCCTGGTCTAGACCAATTGATTTGAAAATGTACAATTTCCTAATACTTGACGCACTTCTGATCAGATATTAAAGAGATTTAATTTGAACTTATATTAACTTATTTTCTCACCCAATGAGAATCGATAAGAGAATCGATAAGGAATCGGATCGATAAGCAGAATCAGAATCGTGAAATTCTTATCAATTCCCATCCCTAGCCTGCGGCCCCATCAATTGGCCCTGGCTAAAGAGTACTACTGCCGGATCCTCCAGGACTTTGCCACGGTCGCCAGCCCTCTCCACCGTCTAACCGAGGCGGGCGGGCCTTATGTCTGGGACAACGCCTGTGCCACAGCCTTCACCCGACTCCAGAGAGTCCTCACCCTGGCCCCGGTTCTGGCCTACCCCGACGCTCATCACCCTTTTAGCGTTGACACTGATGCCAGCAACATGGGTGTCGGTGCCGTCCTGGGGTGGGGAATGTCCTGTGACCTACTACAGCCGCACACTTAGCCGGGCGGAGCATAATTACTGCGTGACCCGACGCAAGCTGCTGGCTGTGGTCCTGGCCGTGTGTCCTTTCAAGCCATGCATGCATGGCAAGCGCTCCCTGGTCCGCACCGACCATGCATCCCTCCCGTGGCTCCTCAGTTTTAAGAACCCTGAGGGCCAGGTTGCTCGATGGCTAGAGGCTCTTTAGGAGTATGACTTTGAGATCCAGCATTGGGCGGGGCTTCTCCACAGTGCCGACACCAATGGACTTGGTGTTCGGTTCCCCGCCCAAGCCTGAGATTGCTGGGGGTGTGGCTATGGACTATTTCCGCAGGCTGAGGGATCGCATGTTGGTGGTCCATGACCACCGCCGCCAGGCCCAGGCTGCCACGGGGGTGAGGCAGAAGAGGGGCTATGACACTCGCTTTCTATTATTATTATTGAGCTGGGACAGTTTTGCCGGGAAAAGGGCGGACGTGATATGCGTTCAAAATTTCCGTAAGATATTCAGACGATAAAGCTTTAGCCAGTTTTAATCATAGTTTGTATTATAAATGTTTGTATGCCTGCACTCCAGTCCTCTCGATTCACAAATCTGGACCAGGCTGGAGTTTACCTACAGCCGAATGGCTGATGGTTATGAAAAGGAATTTCTGGTTCTTACACAGATTACCTTTAAGGCAATGTGAAGAGAAGTACATTCAACTAAACAAAACATGTTTTCAATTTAAGTCTGTTATTATGTTGTTTGAAACTAACAGGGTCTGGCAAACACTGAAAGTGGTAATTACGTCTCTTGATTCTAACATTTTGTAGAAAGACTGTTTTGGTTTCGAGTGTAAGTCAGACAAGATAATCAATATCAGACTCTCTTTTACAAGATTCTAGTAGGTGAAATGAGAGTCTCTCTCTCTCTCTCTCTGCTGAGCGTTATCCGATAATTTCATGGTACTGCATGCTTGTATATTCATCTGCCGAGATCAACTTTCTTTCTAGTCTAAGTGGGTTGCTGGAGGGGTTCCATGTTTATTTACAGCCAGGTCTCACTTTTTTATGATACAAGTTAAAAGTTTTCCGGGCAGACACAGCTAGCTGCAGAACTTTGTGTCCCCTAGACCCTGGGCACGGCATATTATTATGTCACACATAATGCATTAAAAACCTGCATTGATCGATCACTGCAAATACTGGAAAGAGCTGACGAAGCACACGATCAATACCTTATGTAAATGTATCATCGGTGTGTGTAAGTGTTGAAGAGAAATCGCACTCGAGCAACCTAACCCATTCCAAGCCCCAACAGCTCCTTTTTCCCGACCTGATTAAGTTCTAAACCCCACACCTAAGGACTGCACCTATTGTTAACCTTGTTATTTGTTATTTATTTGATACATTTTTCGATTACTTCAGGGTCCCGGCACATTTGGCACATTTATATTTATACTTATATTTATATTATACCTCATATTTCATCATACTTATTTATTTACTTAACACACAGGTCACCTACAAACGGAGAGTTACATGTATATAGTATGTTTGTTTTATCTTATCTTTGTCTTATTAAAATAGTTTTGTACTATAATTTTATTTTAAATTAGTAAATGTATTGTATATATACTGTTTTTTCGCACTTCTCTTTTCCCACTGTACTGCTGGTCACCTGTGAATTTCTCTCAAGGGGGATTAATAAAGGACTATCTTATCTTATCTTAAGACTTTCATGTGTTTCAGATTGTATCGATAGAGCCATAGGTCATGACCATTAAGCTTGTAACTACATAGACAACCCTCTTCACTGGCACACCTTTATAACACACTTTGGCAAACTGTCAGCATTGCTTTCCTTCTCCTCGCAAGGAAGACAGCACATTAAAAGTACTTCACCTTCTACGAAACTATGTCTCTCCCTCCTTCTGTCCCACTCTTTAGTTCAGCAGGACAGCACACCGATAAAGTTAATCAATCACATCTCCGCCAGCCCTGACAGGGTATCCAATCAAACGAGAGCAATGATGATTTGATCAGAATCAACACACCACTGTCATGCCAAATTTGTACCGGCTGCCAAATTTGTACCGGGCGCGTCATCAATACGTAATCCATTCCAAACCTGCCTGGAAACAGATGATCGCGTCGATCGCGTCGTCCGTTGTCGGGCAGGTTTCAAGAAACATTTGCGCTCATGTTGCCAAAGACGAAATAACATAATACAGTTAACGGATCGCTAGATAACACTTGTTTTTACTTTATATTTGTATTGTATTTAATGGTTCAATCGAATTTAGCTAGTAAACTGAGTGTTTGAAGCGGGTTTCAAAAAACATTCGCGCTCATGTTGCCAAAGACGAAATAACATAATACAGAAAACGGATCGCTAGATAACACTTGTTTTTACTTTATGTATTGCATTTAATTGTTTAATCAAATTTAGCTAGTAAACTGAGTGTTTAAAGCAGGTTTCAAAAAACATTCGCGCTCATGTTGCCAAAGACGAAATAACATAATACAGAAAACGGATCGCTAGATAACACTTGTTTTTACTTTATGTATTGCATTTAATTGTTGAATCGAATTTGGCTTGTACACTGAGTGGGCATTTACTAACTGGTAAATGTAGGCCTATTGGCCTATTTTTATTATTATTCATGTTATCCCCATAACATTTAGAGAAATACATTGATAATATAACTAAATACGTTTATAATATATGTATGGAAAAGTAGATAACTTAAAATAATATCCTTGATATAGTGGATTTTTGTACTTAACCTTACCATTCATTTGAGTAGGGTAAAGTTGAAAATGAAAACAAGCACAGTATGGGGAAATATATTTATTGAACTAAGTGGCAGATATTTTGTCATCTAAGAATAGGACATGTTTGTAAAGAGGCTAGTTGTTATCTCATCTCAGGAGGAGTTAAAATCAATCAACGCTGGGGCTTAAATCATTTTCTGAACCTGTCTGTCTTCTCTATGTAGAATATATTAACACTGTTTGCACTATTGTCCACTGCACTAACACAACATACTGACACTACCTTACACATAGCATCACTTAACCCTTTAAATCTCAGTCTCATTTCAATTAATCTAACACCAGGCCACATATGAATAACATTAAATAATTTGCCTCAGATATGCAACTAACATTGACAACAATCTTATATGTGATGATCATGCTTCAATATAAAATGAAAAAGGTGATAATGCAGTTTCTTGATGCATGTCATTTATAAGCGCTGAGTGACAGGTCTAGTTTGTTCCAGGTTCAGGTTGATGCACCACACTTCCAGAAGCTGGTGATTCTAGATGTCCCTGGTGTTCTTTGGCCCCTGCATGGTAAACACTTCCTGTCACAATGTCTTTGAGATAAGGATAGACAAAGAAGGAAACAAATCCACAATGAAAAACAGAAATGGCATGGAAAAATGGTCTGTTTTAGTAGTAATCCCACTCACCGACGTCAAGGTACAGACCTTCAGAGAGGTTTTTTTTTTTTTTTTTTTTTTTTTTAAGGCTGACGCAACTCAACTCAAATGTATTTATATTTATAGAACACATGTAAAAACAACAACGGTTGACCAAAGTGCTGTACAATCAAAAATAGCAAAAGTGTTGAACATATATTATTGATCCCTGAAATTAATCATTTATCAGGCTATATTATACTGTTTAAAAGATGCATTAAATATATACAATATCCATAACATACGAACAGCAATATTGACAGTAGAACTATTAAGGAAAATCTGATTATTAACAAGAACCAAATAACTCTCCAGCAAAGGGACTCATACCTACCAGTCCTACAAAGGAAAAAAACTGAGCAGAATAGTTAGAATATGATTTGACAATTTGGACAAATGTATTCATAAATATTCTGTACATGGGAAAGACAGGACTGGTGAAAGGGCCTATCACACCTCCTGCATGGGACCAGAGGTGCTTTTCCTTGCCCGATGGTCCGTCTGCAGAGGCAGTGCACATCCACATCAATGGCGAATGGCTCGGCAGTGGGGGACCTCATGGCTCTAGGGAAGAGTTGCACTTCTCCAGCCTGAAAACAGGAAAAGAGGTGACTGCGCATTTGTCCTTGATGGTATATGACTGTGGTGGGACCCTCCCCGCTGCAGAGAGCAAAACTGTTGGCAATAGCAAACAGTCCACAATCTGATCCACCTGCCTGCTGCTGTATGTCAGGCCACTGCAGTCGGACACTCTTCCCTGGAAAAGCAAGCAGACCTGTGACCTGTTCAATGAAGACCTCTGTCCTGGTGTGTCCTAGGGAGTCAAAAATGTTTACTGAACCTCCCTGGCAGCCAATGTCACTTACCGTAACCCAGTGATTTGCAGAAACATTGAGTATCTGTACAAACCCTTGCGCTGGCTCGGGCAAAGTGGACAGCAAGGCTAGGGAGGTGGTGGCGTAGAGCCCGTTGATGTTTGGATACTTAGCCTTAAGCAGGGCCTGAGCATGGTCCATAGCACGGTCATCCAACCAAGTACTTGGGTTGCTGAGCATGGCCCTGAAGCCCTCCACCCTATTGCTCAGTGAAGCTCGATAAGCCCGGCCTGGCTGGACACTAGTGATGACAACATCCAAGTCCTGAAACCAAAAAAAAAACCATCTCACTCATTTAGCAACAATGTGAGCATTTAATAGAGCAACCAAAGTATTTATTAAGTGAAATGAAGACTGACTGAAATATTTACCTCTAGTGGGTCCTCCTCCAACTCTGAATCTGATGGCTCGGATAGATCGGACACAGTCTCCTTGGTGGGACAGGCAGCCTGGGATCCTAAAGGGGAAAGAAGCACCTTATCAAAAAGCTTCATAATCACTTCTCAGTATAGTCTAGATTTTAATAATTCAATTAACATACTTCTCCGCACAGGCTTCACTGAAGCATAGGGTGTCCTGGTCTTCAATGGCTTTCCATCCAAGTTCTCCAGCTGCACAAGGTTATTGTCCGTAACCTCAGTAACCCTGAAAATATCAAACATCAATGTGAGAGCTAGATGAGTTTTGTTATATATATATATCTACAGTGGTGGACGAAGTAAACCAATTGTGTACTTGAGTAAAAGTACAGTTACATTGCATTGAATATTACTCAAGTAAAAGTAAAAGTATTCACCTCATTTTTTTACTTGAGTAGAAGTACAAAAGTATCTGCCTTCAAAAATACTTAAGTATTAAAAGTAAAAGTTGTTTTTTTTTTTTTTTACTGTCACATCAAAACCCCTACTTGAACAGGTGAACAATGCTTTACATTTGCCTAATCAAACCCAAAATACTCAAAACTATATTATCTTTAAGTAGGACCAAGTGGTTTTGAAGCAACAACACAAAAAGCATTCCTTCAAGTTTCATTATTTTATTTTCCATTAATTTCACTCAAGAAAAACAGAAATCATTCAACATAAACATTACATTTGCCGAAACATTAACTAAGTTTTGAAGAGGCCATACAGTATATGAAGACAATAACAAAACGCAACAGTTTTCGAACATGTGGAAAAGACTATATGGCAAGTAGTAAGGCAGTGCTTGAGACCATTTGAATGGAAACCTTAGAAGTCTCTCCCTCTGTGTGTGTGTGTGTGTGTGTGTGTGTGTGTGTGTGTGTGTGTGTGTGTGTGTGTGTGTGTGTGTGTGTGTGTGTGTGTGTGTGTGTGTGTGTGTGTGTGTAGAAGGGTTGTATGTTTGGGTTAACTGAATATGTGGATGGAGGCGCTACATACAGTGTCAGAGAATGACATCAGAATCACTTTTGAGATGTACATCTAATGTAAATCTGCAAAAATGTGAGGGGTGTACTCACAAGGCGATTTTGACCAACTTCAACCCAAATATTTTCTATTCCTCTTCAGTAAGAGCTGGTTTTCAAAAAAAATTGCGTCTAGCCGTGCTCGCCTAGGACTGAAAATGAGCCCTGCTGTACTGAACAGGCGCTCTCACGCTGCTGATGCAGGTAAGGCCGTGTTAAGCTTCAAAGACAACTTGCATACAGCAGGGTACGACTTCAGTACATCCTTGTGGTCAATCTTTGAGGCAAGGTAACCCTCTAATTGCTTCCCACCTTCACCTTGACCAGCAGACTTCTTGAAGCTAGCAAAGAAGTCCTCCTCATCCGATTCACTGGAGCCATTAGCTGGGGACAGGTGGGCAGTCTCTTCTTCCAGATGGGCCTTGATGTAGTCCATGCCTGAAATAGACATGTCAATAAATAATTAGATGATTTGTGTGTGTGTGTGTGTGTGTGTGTGTGTGTGTGTGTGTGTGTGTGTGTGTGTGTGTGTGTGTGTGTGTGTGTGTGTGTGTGTGTGTGTGTGTGTGTGCACGCGCGCGCAGTGTTTCCCGCAGAATTTTTGTTAGTCAAGGTGGTGGGGAGTTAACAGTATATATTTTTTGGCTAAGCAACTTAAGAAAATACATTCACAACATGAAATATTTATCTTTTCAGGGGACCTAGTCGAGGTGGTAGGTGTTTCTTGTCATGGTGGCCGCCTTAGCAATAAAGTGCTGGGGGAAACCCTGGTGTGTGTGTGTGTGTAGCTAACATTACTCCTTTTCTGACATAAAAAAAGGATGATTAATGTTGACTTGCCTCGTAGTATAAGGTCTTCGTCAGAGGTCCACGATGTCTTAAACTTCGGGACAAGGATGGCCGCAGCAATGAATTCGGGTTCCACCAGCATGTCTGCGAAGCGGTGCTGCAGGCCCTCTTGCACAGCGTCCACCAACGGTTTGCAGTATCTGCTGGTGATGCGGATCTTTTCGAGCTTTGTTATGAGGAGCGTCAACGTAGGCAGGAGCCATCCCATCTGGACATCGTTTTCGCCTTATAGAATGTTGAGGGCTTTGCCGACTGGTCCCATTGTCCTGGCGTACTCCTCCAGAAAGGAGATTTCCACAGAGCTCAACCTAAAAGACAACGACAATTAATCAATTAATGGGGTCACATGTTTTACTGTGTGTGCGTGCACATGTCTCAATTAAGACCTGTGCTGTATGCAAGGGTGACAACTTTTAGGCCCATCATAGAATCATAGATGTTCTCCATGCAATGTTGTGATTGATACATACACTAAATTTAACCATTTGTATGGCCCAGCTGAGGAACCTTGTAAGTTCATGAACAGGCTGGAACGCTCTACAATGAGCTTAATGCTCAAAAGCTTGTTCGTCCATGATCTGGGGAACACTGGACGCATGAGTACATATCAGCCTTCCTTTCTATTATACTGTAACATTATGTATAAATGTAGTATGTGATGTCTTTCTTGTGGGCTTCGAGTCAATGTTTCAAGTAATATTTCAAGTAATAATGTTTATAATAATAACCTTACTGGTGTAGTACAATTCTTACAGATTATGAAGAATTTCACAAACAAAAATACATTTGAAGCAGAGAAAGCATGCAGAATGTCCAAAAATAGTACTTACCTAGGCAACTTGAGACCAGTGAATAGGGTCCTCAGAGCTGCCTCTCCCTCATCTTTTACGATTCGCAGGATTCTCTCGACTGCCAGGAGTAATGAATTCCACCTTGTGGCATTCGGACGGATTAGCTGTATTTTGCACACGTCTTCCACCATCTCTGCAGCAGTTGTAGCTCGTCCGCACTTATTCCACAGCGCATAACATTTTGAAAATGTTGATCTTGACAGCCGTTTGTACGCATCATTTGAGGTTGCCTTTTCAGCATCCACTGTGGAGACCAGATTTAGCAGGTGGCAGGCGCATCTGTGATGTTTTGGGAGATGAAATTGCAGGCCGTCATCTTCATTCAAGATGGCTGTGGCGTCTACAAAATCCACTTCTCCTTCCAAATGTTGACCTTCATCACCCATCTCCTCCCCATTATCTTCAGACTCATCTGAAACATCATTGGCATTGGCATTGTTGTTCTCATCTTGCTCTCCATACATTCGGAATGCTTTCAAAAAATTTGAACCATTATCGGTTGTTGTTCTGACGATTTTGTTTTGTATGCCAAATTCAGAGTGGATCTCATGCAATGCACTTCCCAGGACATCAAAAGTGTGTGGACCTTTTATTTGCCTGCATGCTAGTGCTACGGAGCATCTCTCCAGGGTACTGAGGTCCAGCCAGTGGGCAGTCACTCCTAAAAAACTCCTTCGCCTTGTGCTCCAACAATCTGTTGTTGTGGCAATGACACTGACTGTGGACATTGCTTCTATAATGTTCCTCTTCATGTCAAGTGCGGCGTCATCAATCCTCCTTCGCAATGTTGTTCTTGACATTAGAGGGGCATTGGGCTGAAGGTCTTTCAGAAGGTCCTGAAAGGATGGCTGGTCCACCACGCTGAAGGGCTGGAGACTCTGTACCACGAAATTCACCACAGCTTGGTCCACACTTTTTCGATTAGCTACTGTTTCATCTAATTTCAGTTGCTTTGTGGGCCTAGATGATGAAGCTGCATCTTCTGTTTTGGCTTTTCTCTTCCGTGGGGCGGTCATGGACAGATATCTTGGTAATTGACTTGCATGTTTTCTCTGAGAAAAAAAAAAAAAAGAATGATAAGAACCACACGCCATTCACATAATGCCATCATTAATAAATTAACACTGGGCGTCCCACAAAAAGTAAACTCATTGTTAGTTGGTCTTCATTAAAATGCAGAGGCTCCTACCAAAATGTGACAGAATTTACACACAGTTTCGCCATCACCGGTCCTCAACATATAAATTAAACTGACATTGATCCTGCTCCGAGTATACACAATTATCTTGTTGCTTCAATGCCTTCGCGCCTTTTTTTTTTTTTTCGAGAACTCGAAAACTAGCAGCCCAACCAACAAACTGAACTCATAATATTATTTTTTTTTTTAACTAATATTAAACTTGGCCGAATAATGTCGCTTCGCTCATATGTGCTTGCCTTCTCCCTCATAGGAATGAATTGCGAAGTTCACTTCGCTTGGCCATGAATTCGACTGTGTCCCCGGTGTTAACGTTTGGTGAGGGAGGCTGTATTTAACTGGCACTTAGCATCTCCACAGATAATTTGGGTGCTAGCATATTGCTTTGGATAAAAGCACCTGTGAATGTAATGTATTTCAATGTAATATAATCAACCGGGGCATATTTATAACCACTCTGTTAGTAGTAGTAGTCATGTAATGGCGAACTTACCTCGATGTGCTTTTTTAAATTCGATGGCGAGTTCCAGAATGCCGACAGCGTAGTGTTTTTAATGCAGAGGCGACACTTGAAGCGATAGGACTCTTTTTTCTTCTCGAGGAATTCAAACAATTCGGCCAAATAAGGCCAGGGGTGTTGGGCACCAACTTCGGTTTCTTCCAATGATGCTGCAGTCAGCTCCTCAGCCATTTCCCTGACAAATAATATTAATGATCTCTCTGACCACACCACCTTGTGCTTCCAGCTCCAGCGTGACTTTGCAATTCTACAATCAGGACGACACCGTTGTTAACTTCAGCAGATAATCGCGCGCTGGGCGCTGCCGCTGATTGGTTATAGTCGCGATACACTTTGACCTTTTGGTATTTTATTAAAAATAAAAAAGGAACGAGTAAGGAACGAGTGTTTCTGTAAATGTAAAGAAGTGAAAAGTAATAATTTTCGCTTTAAATGTAGTGAAGTAAAAGTATAAAGTCTTACCAAATAAATGTACTTGAGTAAAGTACAGATACATGGAAATGTTACTTAAGTACAGTAACGAATTACATGTACTTCGTTACTGTCCACCACTGTATATATATATATATATATATATATATATATATATATATAACCATTAATTGTATTTCTTTATTGGCTGGATAAGCCTTAAGGTACGGCCACACCAAAAGCGTTACCTGCGTACCACGCGTATAAAATCGGCAATTTTTCCATAGGGAAGCATTGGTTTACGCGCGTATGAGGTGCGTACACGCGTATCAAGCAACATTTTACTCGCTGTAGGGGCGTATGAGGCGCGTACATATACGCGCGTATATATACGCGCGCACATATAGCCAATCAGCGTTGAGCTTGACCCGACGTCACTGGCAGAGAGTAGTGAGCTTGGACAGAAGCATACGGCCGACATCTTTCTTTATTCTGTGTGGAAATAGTGACATAGTTACGCCATTAAATGCTTTTATGGAAACATTTTTAGCGAGAAATGTGCATTTTACTTTCATAATGTTCGCTCGGTGAATGTGAAGGATGTTTGGTTTGATAGTTATGACGAAGAGGGAACGCTCCGTTCACTTGCATGGACAGAGTCTCTGGTTACTAAGCAACCTCAACGTCTTGGCGGACTATATATCTGCTGATCAACACTACGAATGCTGGAAACACACCAGACACACCATGTGAAGTTATTTAACCCGATTATTGTTATTTATATCCGAGATTATTTAATCTAACCCGATCTAAACTCTCTCACCCAAACACGGCGGCGTTTGGGTTTCCTACCTCGGACTCCAGAGCAGCCATGTCCATGGCAGCCACGGCCGGCAACTTTCTTTATTCTGAGTGGAAATAGTAACATAGTTACGCCATTAAATGCGTTTATGGAAACATTTCTAGCGAGAAATGTGCATTTTACTCTCATAATGTTCGCTCTGTGAATGTGAAGGATGTTTGGTTTGATAGTTATGACGAAGAGTGAACGCTCCGTTCACTTGCATGGACAGAGTCTCTGATTGCTAAGCAACCTCAACGTCTTAGCGGACTATTTCTCTGCTGATCAACACTACGAATGCTGGAAACACACCAGACACACCATGTGAAGTTATTTAACCCGATTATTGTTATTTATATCCGAGATTATTTAATCTAACCCGATCCAAGCTCTATCATCCATCCAAACACGGCGGCGTTTGGGTTTCCTTCCTCGGACTCCTAAATCCAGCGCAGCCACAGGCTGGGGGGAGTTTCTCATCTACGCGCGTATGCGTACGCGCGTATCTGACCATTTTTGACACAAAATGGTCAAGCAACATTTTCGCTGCGTTACGCACGTACATGGTACGCGAGGTACGCGCTTGGTGTGTTCGCACCTTTAGATCTTGTTTTTCGAAACGTGATGCCTTTGATGTCTTAACCATTTTTGGGTATCTTAACCATTTACCTGAACACATTTGGCCAATCTGGCTCCATGGTTTGACCATGCCTTCCACGCTTCCTCTCATTCTTCTTCAGGACCTCCATGCCTGGTGTGATCCTGAAGCGCTTGGTCCCCCTCTTGGTCCTCCTCTTGTATGCCTCTTTCTGTATCTCCTGGGCCTTCTCTATGTTGGCAATCACCTGATGCAGGATAGTTAATCGATATATGAATATTCTGCCCCCACAATTGCCTTTCTGTGCAAGGCAACTAGCTTAACTACTAGAGATGTCCTCAAATATAAAGCAAAAAACCATAAATACTAGAGCTGTCAAGCGATTAAAATATTTAATCGTGATTAATCGCATTAATGTCATAGTTAACTCACGATTAATCGCAAATTATTTTTCTATGATAAATATCCCTTGATTTTTTTGTCCCATAATTCTTCTCATTTTAATTCTCTTATCAACATGGTGAAGTGTATCGGCTTGCCTTGTGCAAATGATTTTCTATTGATAACAACATTGGCATATACTGATCAAAACAGGACGATACAAAAAAATAGCCTATAGTGCAATTAAACGACTGCTTTAAACAAATGTCATTTGAACATAGCAGTCAGGCTACTGCTTCTTTGTTTTGAGCCAAAAAAAAATACATAATTGCGTTAATCGCGCGATAATTTTTTTAACGCCGTTAAATTTGGTTTGCGTTAACGCCGTTAATAACGCGTTTAACTGACAGCTCTAATAAATACATAATGATAATAATATAAATAATGTAGAGCTGTCAGTTAAACGCGTTATTAACGGCGTTAACGCAAACCAAATTTAACGGCGTTAAAAAAATTATCGCGCGATTAACGCAATTATTTTATAAAAAAAAAAATTAAATACAATTTTATTTTTTTTGGCTCAAAACAAAGAAGCAGTAGCCTGACTGCTATGTTCAAATGACATTTGTTTAAAGCAGTCGTTTAATTGCACTATAGGCTATTTTTTTGTATCGTCCTGTTTTGATCAGTATATGCCAATGTTGTTATCAATAGAAAATCATTTGCACAAGGCAAGCCGATACACTTCACCATGTTGATAAGAGAATTAAAATGAGAAGAATTATGGGACAAAAAAATCAAGGGATATTTAGCATAGAAAAATTATTTGCGATTAATCGTGAGTTAACTATGACATTAATGCGATTAATCACGATTAAATATTTTAATCGCTTGACAGCTCTAAAATAATGATTTGCTTCCCATTTATAAAACACTTGCCTTGTCATTGACCTTTCCATCGCTCTCAGCCCTTGCCTGGACGTACTTCTCGATGTCCTCGTTATCTGGAGAAGCAATGTCCACATCATCTGGAAGATCTCCAGTGGTCTTAAGTAACATAGGAAAGGCAAAGGACAAGCAATAAAAGTACGTTCAGCCTCATAGAAATTATTATTTTGACATATATACTTTTCATGTTGATTCCCCACTGTTAAGTCGTCTCCTTATACCATACAAAGTGTAACTTCCTCCCCGAAGAGTAACAATTTTGATTTAGAAATTGTTAATATGGTAATATGAAAAAGTCAACCACTACACACCTCTGAAAACAGACGTGGCTCCCGTCCATACATCAGACGATAGGGCGAAAACCTGGAAGAGGCTTGGACACAACAGTTATTTGAAAAAACTATTTATTTTAATTTGTCTTCCCACCTCTCCTGTTGTCCATCAAGGGTCTTGCCAATGGACCTCTTCAATGTTTGATTGGTCCTCTCATCCTGTCCGTTGGTCTGTAAAAACAGCAAAGTACAAGCAAGGGGAATACAAATATGTATAAGTTAATAGTAACATTATTTAGAAGCTTATCGATTTATTTATTACACAGCTTTGTTGAAAATTCGATTCTGATTGGTCAATTAGGGCATTCTACTGTCTGTTATTTCTGTATAGCAGACCGCTGCTATGAATAACAGACTTTTGCTATGGACGCCGTTCTGATCATATTCCAGTCGGGGTCCTGCATCACCCTGTTGGGGTTAATTTCTCAATAATGACCTGTACATTATCCCATACATAATATACACTATACCTGAGGATGGTATGCTGATGTGATTCGGTGCTTGACACCAAACTCCTCAAACATGGACTTGTTTACCTGAATTAAGGAATTCAACAGTTAATAGGTTTCTTGTTTGCCAGTGTTAATCAATCACTGTTAAATGACACATCTATATGTGTAAATACTCCACCTTGTTCCAGAATTCACAACCCTGGTCTGTCAAGATGACCTCAGGAGCCCCATGGGAGTAGAAAATGTCCATCATAGCCTGTGGAACATCAAAAGAAGCTGAAATCATTCTCCATCCCCCCGCCAAACTTTTCTGTCAGTTGTAACAACATTCTGCATACACAATATGTGGCTACGCTGCAAATGTTGCTATGATTTACACACCTGTGATGTGGCAATTGCAGTCTTGTCCTTGATGGGCCTGGCCTCCACCCACTTGGTGAAGAAGTCAGTTGCTGTCAGACAGAAGCGGTTCCCATTCTTAGAGGCTTTGAATGGTCCAATTAGGACCTAGAGTAGGGAGAGTAATAAACACATACCCACAGCCCATGACGTTAGAGAGGTAGAAATGGCAATACAGTACATTAAGAAAATAATACAAATTAAACTATGACTTTGAGAGGTTGTAGCCATTTCACAGAACCCAAAAGCAAGATATCTCACCAATCATATGCCATGGTGACTTTGGTTTGATGGGCTTCATCTCTGGTGCCTCCGTTTTCACTTGCTCAAACCTCTGGCATGACATACAGGTTTTCACCTTTACAACACAAGGAGATTAAACACAACAGATTTAATAATATGCTCTAGAGTAGAGGTGATGTTCTTTGCGTGTCACAGTAGTTTGAATGAACAATTACTTATATAAGGCAATCACTATAAATTATTATAGGGGTCATTTGACCCCTCTTGTGGCGCTAGTAGTAAGTAAAAATTGCCCGGCGTTCCTAGTGTTAAATCTCATGTTCCTCAGCGTATCACAGGAAATATTAGAGCTGATCTGGATCAAACACAACTTGAACAAATTTATCACTTGCCCATTCCTGAACATCACTGGTAATTCCCTTCCAGTAGAAGCGTTGGTTGATCTTGTCCAGCATCCTCTTGACTCCAAAGTGGCCAGCATGGACTTCTGTCAGCACCTCACCCTTCTCCTTCTCAGTGAGGATCACCCTCCTCATTGAAAGGCCATTCTCCCCAAGGTAGTACATACAATTTCCTAGAAAGAGGGAGAGAACATACATATCAGCACTGCATCAGGTGTAGATTGCTTATAACTTAATTCAGTTTCCTTTGCAGGTCCTACTAATTTGTGAAATAGAAGATGAATTATGATGGACTGCATAAAATGTTATTTATTTAATTACAGAATACCTTTAAGAATGAATTTTTTTGCATCCCTCCGGATCTGCCGTTTCTCCGTGAGAGAGCGACCTGCTTCATACGTCTGAGACGACAGATACAAGAAAATACAATTAAATGACACCATTTTCAATCAACAAGAAAAACCTATACACCTAAAATCTATCAATCTATCTAAATTAAATGAACACAAGCTAGCTAGCTAGACTATGAGAACGTTAAACACGCAGTTTACTACACGTTAAACACTCAGTTTACTAGCTAAATACGATTAAACAATTTAATACAATACAAATATAAAGTTAGGCAACGCTAATAAATGTAATTTGTAAGTGTTATCTGTCTTGTCACGGTCGATGTTATCGGTCTTGTCACGGTCAATGAAAAATGGCGAATGAACGAGCTTGAAGGTTCGCGAATGTTCGTCAACCTTTCACGTCATTCGACGCGATCGTCTGTTGCCAGGCAACGGACGACACGATCATCTGTTTCCAGGCAGGTTTGGAATGGATTACGTATTGGTGACGCGCCCGGTACAAATTTGGCAGCCGGTACAAATTTGGCATGACACCACCAGTGTGTCATCTTTTCAGATGGCAAAAGATTTGCATATTTTGATTTCATTGTTAAACCGACGAATGGTCTTTTCAGCAAGAAAGTTAGTGTATTTCCGATACCTGTTTTAATGTGTAGATGATGTTGATAACGTAACAATTTAATAACGTAATCCACAAATCTCTGCAAATCATTAGTGCAGACTTTTTTAATGGCTTGTCACTTGTGATATATTTTTGATTGGTGCAGAATTGATAGATATGCTCTTAATCTGTTGGTGCCCGGATTTAAATGCTTTTTTTCACAGTGTGGATCCTCATCTTACTTAGGGGGACAATTGTAGTTCAAAAGCATTTTCATATATAGAGGTCCTCAAGTGTTTCATGGCTTGCTGTTGGCATGTTGAAGTGAAGTGTTCAGTTCCATTAGGATTTGTGCAAGAAGAACAGAGAGTAATAAGGGTGTTTACCGTCTGACATGAAATCTGAATTTTTGTTTGTATGTGTGTGTGTGTGTCTGTGGTTCTGTGTGCATATACTGTATGTGTGCATATGTGTGTAGAAATCCATTCCTGCCTGCTTACTGTTATGGTTCTCTACTTGGTTCATTAACGCTGAAGTTGTACTGCTGGAGCTATGAAAAGAGAACCAGCCTGCGAAACAAAGGTCATAAATAGGGAGGGTCGTTAGGGATATCCGTGTAGACAAGCATTTCGAGAGTCAGTATTTAAAAGGGGGATAAGCAATTATGACCACACATTCATTTATCAAAAGAGCGACTGCCTTTAAGGACTGAAATGTGTCATCAAATCATATAAAACACACACACACACACACACACACACACACACACACACACACACTCACTAAGACCCCTACCCCCCATTTCACCACAAAATGTATACTGTTTGTGTCCAAGACATATTTCCTTTGGGATATTAAATTATCTTTCAATTTTCCTCCTTGTTTATCAGCTTCATAGAGGATGCTCAGAGAAAAACAAATAGGCTGGGTGTTGTGTTGTGTGGGTGACTCCTTATGGTAGTGAGTCAATCCACACACACACACACACACGATGATGGGGATTTTGTTTTCAACACATTAAGTTTGTTGACTGTGTTGATTAAAATACAAGTGTTGGAAAAATAACACCAACGATCAGGTTGACATCATCGCAACCCATATAAAATAAAATATTGATCTTACAACCTTTCCACTCAATCACACACACATACACACGCCACAAAACACATGCTCACAAATACACATGCCACACAGACAAACCCAAACAAACAACTACAAACACAAAGTGAAACACTCACATGCAAACACACACACACACACACACGCTCAGACAGACATACTCAATCTGTGTATCTCTATAAAGCCAAACTAACAGGGGATATTCCCTGGATGCCTCATATGTCATCCAGATAACAGAATTCTGATATCAACCCCAGCGTACTCGGTTGCTACTGGTTAGAATCATAGGTTAACCATTGATACCGGATACTGCACGACGCAACATTGTATCTCCTGCCGGGGGGGGTATACCACGAACCTTGCTGAACATGCCCAGGCTTCCTTGGGAAAACCTGGCTCGACAGAGCCGCAACTCGCAATCAGAGTTAAATAGTACCACGACGCTCACTTTAGATTCAATTAGTTGAACCAGGCTTTCCGCTTTAGGTTCAATGCGCGTTCACATAAAAGGGGTGTTTATCGCGTCATTTGACTCACCCTTATGGTACGGCCACACCAAACGCGTTACTCGCGTTGGATAAAGCGTGTAACGTGCCTAACTGGACGCTTGATCATTGTGTGTCACAAAAATGGTTCAACGCTCCTGTGGCTGCGCTGGATTTAAGAGTTCAAGGTAGGAATCCCAAACACCGCCATGTTTGGGTGCATGATAGAGTTAGATTGAATAATCTCGGATATAAATAACAATAATCGGGTTAAATAACTTCACATGGTGTGTCTGGTGTGTTTCCAGCATTCGTAGTGTTGATCAGCAGAGATATAGTCCGCCAAGACGTTGTGGTTGCTTAGCAACCAGAGACGCTGTCCATGCAAGTGAATGGAGCGTTCCCTCTTCATCATAACTATCAAACCAAACATCCTTCACATTCAACGAGCGAACATTATGAAAGTAAAATGCACATTTCTCGCAAAAAATGTTTACGTAAACGCATTTAATTGCGTAACTATGTTACTATTTCCACCCAGAATAAAAGTGATGTCGGGTCAAGCTCCACGCTGATTGGCTATCGTCACGCGTTGGAGCGTTGAAAGTAAACAATTTTGAACTCCGGGCGTTGGTGCGTTGGGCGCGTTACTGCGTTTACGTGCGTAATTACGTGCGTCCGCCCCTAACGCGACGCTTCAATGCGTCTACGCGCCTATACCAATGGTTCCCTATGCAAAAATGCTGATTTTCGACGCCCCAAACGCGAGTAACGCGGTTGGTGTGGCCGTACCTTTATGCAAAATAAATCGAGCGAGAGCGGTGTATTTCATCCAAGGCGAGCAGTGTATTATTATGAACTCTAGCTGACCGTGTTAATTCGTAAGTAAAAAGATTCTGCATATTGTCTAAAAAATATTATGTATATTGTCTAAAAAATATTATGTATCATCATGCCTTTTACCCCCATAGATGTGGTGCCAGGTCAGCACGCTCCTACGAACATGGGGCCAAGTCAAAGATAAATATAAAAATATTATTCAATGTGGTAAGTTGTAAGCATCCATTTGAATAATTTCAGGTGAATCTAGCCTATGATTTGGTTTTACGACTATGGAGGTGATTCTCACAGCTATAATATGAATTTGTAGAATAAAAATGCCTAGGCCTAATTGTGTCACTGACATAGCGGTTTTATAAGGGATAATGGACAACACGGCACTTGACTATAGGTTAATGTACGTTAAACGTGCGGGGCCACCTTCGAACTTGAAACACAGACACACTGCGCAACAGTAAGTGCACGGCTTCTTTGTGTAGCATTGCCTACATACGGTCCAACAAGGACGATCAAATAACGAATACCCTCTGATGAGAATCTGTATCTCTCATAAAGATATCGTCAGACAATGCCAAGGGATCGGTTCTGTCCCGAAAAGCCCTCTGTCTCCGGAGAGACGCCTGTACGATAAGTGCACCGAGGTCCACGGGAACACCCACAAATGGTGACGCCATTGTCGCTTGGGAACATTAATGGCATCCAAAATGTCAGAGTGCGCTTTTATGAGTGATAAGTGTGTTAATCTCTCCTGTGTCATTGCATTGCGCAGCCTGTGCCCTGTACCACGAAGCTCGCTGAACATACCCAGGCTTTCTTGGGAAAACCTGGCTCGACAGAGCCGCAACTCGCAATCAGAGTTAAATGGTACCACAAAGCTCACTTTAGATTCAATTAGTTGAACCAGGTTTTCCGCTTTAGGTTCAGTGCGCGTTCACGTGAAAGGGGCGTTTTTTGCGTAATTTTTCTCACCTTTACGATAGATCAAGCAGTCTATATGAGTATAAGTGAAAAGATTCTGCATATTGTCTGTAAAATAACTATGCCAAATGCAGAATTGTTCGCCATTAATCCAAATAGAATGATGATGATTTAAAAATGCATAAGCAACGTCCATCCTGCCTTATTCTATCATTTAGGGAATTCACTTTAAATACACCCTATTTAAGAAATGTATCGCATGTTTTCGACCGCTGAGAGGTAGCGGCTGTAGCGTAGTGGATTAGTATAAGACCCGAACGCCAGCGACCGGGGTTCAAATTCGCCGGTCTATCATCATGCATTTTACCCCCATAGATGTGGTGCCAGCACGGCCTTGAAAATATGGGTTCAAGTTCGAAATAAGCACAAAAATATAATTCCATAAGCTTTAGTGAATAAGTATTCCATATGCATGAGAATTAGGACTTTTTAAGCTTCACATAAATTCGCGTCACTTGGGAGTCGAACCCCCCCGCGCAGAAATTCAAGACTGACGCGCTACCTCCACTCTAGCACTCTGTCACTGAGACACAATGCGCAACAGTAATCATTGTCTACATAAGGTCCAAAAGGACGATCAAATAACGAACACCCTCTGATGAGAATCTGTATCTCTCATGTAGAACCCCAATTTCGTTGTTTGCACAATGACAATAAAGTCTGAAATCTGAATATCGTCAGACAATGCCAAGGGATCGGTTCTGTCCCGTAAAACCCTTGTCTCCGGAGAGACGCCTGTACGAGAAGTGCGCCGGGGTCCACGGGAACACCCACAAATGGTGACGCCATTGTCAGAGGAGGGGCTAGGAAGCTGCGCACGCCGATTTAAGTAGCCGATCTCCGGCTAGACTAAGCCGAAAAACTGCTCCCGACCAGGTTTGGTTGCGAGCATAAGTCACCATGGTGATACAGCGACGCTAAAAGAGATCGACTTTCGTGGTACAACTAACCCAGGCTTGGAGCTCAACATACCTCGCTAACCCTCTAAGCGAGCTTCGTGGTACAGGGCCCAGGTCTTCAGTCGGCGCAGGGCCGAGAAAGAGCGCTCAGATGCAGCAACAGATATTGGGAGTGACAGACATAGCTTTAACAGCCTTTCCACCTCCAAAAGCATGCCTCTGGTTTATGGCTGCAGGTCGCTGAGGATAGACGCCACGTCTTGGATGGTAGTGACTTCCCGCCCCCTACACAGATCCCCAAGCATTGCCAACTCCAGGCTTAACTGCTCTGGCGCAAAGAGTTTTAGTTCCGGAGAGCCCCCAACATCAACCTCTTACCCCTGCGCTACCCTGATTACAGCCTGCTCTCTTCGCGCAGCTACTTGGAGTCCCTCCTGGTCAAAACGCCGCTCCACCTCTGAGCGAACCAGGTCTAGGGCCTCAAACAGGTCCCTTTCCCATACATTTGGATACTCTGTAACAAGGAGCCAGACAAGCACAATATGTGTTATGATTTGCGTTTAAAGTAGGCACACTGCCATATTCAGGAACAGTTTTATCCCTTTAGCAGTTGAGCTGAACTCTGTCTCCCCTCTGACACCCCCCCCCCCCCCCCCCCTCCCCATGACATCACAATACAATTATTGACGGAATGCCATAGTCTTTTTAAGCTTGTCATTTGTATACTTTTTCCATTTTAATTGTGTATAATTGACTCTTTTTTTTCTCATTATTCCTGCGTAAAGTATAACATGAGTTCTGGCCATAAGACTCACTGGGCCAAATTAATTTGAGGGGGGGGAGGGACTTTTACAGGCCTACACATTCTATTAAGTGGCGGATGCGAACGGCCCCTCCCATCTTGGACTGGTCTGCGTTTTTAGTTTTTTTTATTCTGATTGATCCACTTTGAAGATGACAGGCTGTTGTTCGGCCTGGCGTGAAAAAGTTGTCCCTCCGCTGGCTGCCTTTAAAATGTACAGCGGGAAAATTCAGTCGCGCATGAATCTATTACAAAGGATGTAGCTTGCTGCGTGCCCGGAGAGAAGGCTACGAGAGTTGTGGTAGCTAGCAATTAATTGAGGAAGTTAACAGGATACTGTTGGCGGTCGCTTAGCTAAGCCACCGACAGAAGAACAACAATTTAACCTCAAATGTTAAAAAAATGTTACCTGCTGCACCGCTGCTCAACTCCTGCTCTTCCTCCACTTGGGTATGACGAAAGTGGGCTGGGGTATTGGTGATTCGCGGTGGATGTGGCGGCTTTAGATCAAAGCGTTCCCTGTCAAGTTTGCGGATTCAACTGACCCCAGGGCTGTAACTTTGGTGCCTTGCAGAGTACGTGCTACTGCTTTGCAGGGAGACCGTTACACCTAAAAGCAACCCAAATTGGGTGCGCGTTTTGGTGGCATTACTGAGGAGCCCTGCCACTTTAGCACGCGTCTCCCCCTTCACAGTTGTGTCACTCTCCATGGTCCTGAATGTCTCCAGCATTTCGCCATTCCCTGCAAGAAGACGTGACAGAGCCACAACCCTTACGCACCATCGCGTTGGACTCAGGGCAAGCAGGTTGATCACATCCCGCATCCAAATAGGGAGGTATACAGGGCCTTTCTCGTGGCAGATTCATTGATCAACACTGTAACCTCACGTACGAAGTTAAGTGTGTCAGCAACCAGGCACACACCCCTTGCAACCTCTTGCAGCACTAGATCCAAAGTGTGGTTGGCGCCGTGCACATACACGGAGTCGGGACGCCTGGCCTGCACCCCCTTGAATCGTCCCGACATGTTGCTGGCTCCATCAAAAAAATATCCTTTCAACCTTTCCATTGGGATATTGAGGAGCACAAGAACATCTTTGATGCACAAAATCAACATGTTGGCTGTGGTGTCCGGAGCATTGTAGAACCCGAGAAAGTAGTTCTGAACGTGTAGGTTCTTGTCTGAAAACTGAATGTTGCAGGAAAACTGCTCTGAAAGAGGCCGTCAGCCGTTATGCAGAAAAAGGGGCTTGATGCTGCTTTAGCTGCAATTTCTCGCAGAATTTTATGAGAGAAAAGTTCAATTATTTCATTTTGGACGTTATTAGACATCCAGTTGTCTCCCCTCTGCAACCACGACTCCATGACGGGCTCATGCCTCACTCTGCCACAACACACCATCCCGGGATGCATCCCCTCTCAATGGGAGTCCCTGGCGCCCCAATAATCGTATGCAGCTGCTGCTCTTTGGCGGTGGCTTCAGACAGCAGCGCATTTATTGGCGTTTGAAAAAGTGCAGCCAATCTCTGTGTTGCATCGGAATGGGTGCGGGACCATTCGTGTTCTTTTATTTTCTCAGTGGCCTTTCAACAGTTGCAAAACCGCTTCTCTTTCAAAAAGAGGCTGTCTGTTCCTTTGATCAACCTGCTCTTGTGTGTGCAGGCCGCTGACCTGCACACACCGCAAACTATGCTGTCGCAATCTCCATTGTACTCCAGCCACTGCCACTGTTGGAACCAGGTGGCCCTACAGGAGCGAGTGAAGCTCTCCCCAGGGATTTTTTTTGGCAGGGAAAACATAGTTCGCTGATGGTCTGAATGACTCTGCCGTTCGAGTGGGCTCAGGACACGTTGTCGGAAGAGTAGGCCTACTACTAGTCCCGACTCCGTGCGGCCCGGCTAGCTGGTGCTGTCCCTCTACCGGCACACATCTGGGAGGAGCTGGAGCAGGTTGTAAAGGTACTGTGACTGTCCCATTGTCTTCTCCTGTATCCGTCTGTGTCTCTGGGGCGTTTAGCAGCCTCAGAGGAAGTTTGAGAGAAGAAATCCAATATTCTCTTTTGCGACATGATTATTGACGCCAAGAAAATAATATAGCTTCTATAAATTAGCTAAAGATTCTGTCAATTTGATAATGATTGCCAGCGGATGAATGGCAAAATGCCAGCAATCCCTGTCACTGGACTTACAAAAAAAAACAATAACAACTAAACAAACTAAAAGCCAATAGGCCCTATCCAAAGGTGTCAAAAGTATTCACATTCATTACTCAAGTAGAAGTATAGATACTAGCGTTTAAAATACTTCTGTAGAAGTTGAAGTATCAACTCAAGCTTTTTACTTAAGTAAAAGTATAAAAGAACTGGTTTCAAAACTACTTAAAGTATCAAAGTAAAAGTAATGCAAGGGTAAAAAAATGCAATTAAGAACTGGGGCCGTATTCACAAAGGATTTTAGGGCTAAAAGTAGGTCCTAACTGGCGAATTTAGGAGTAACTCCTAAAAATAATGGGCGTGTCACTCTTAAATTTAGGACTCCTAACTTTTTTCACTAAGAGCAATTCACAAAGTATTTTAGGCCTAAAAGTAGCACCTAAGTCTAGGAGAGCTTAAAAGTCCTCAAGAGACTCCTAACTCAGTAAGACCTATTCACAAAGAATCGTAAATGCCTGCGAGACGAAATGTTAGGGTATTAAACTTGTTGTGGAGTTAATCGCAATGCAATAACATCCCCGACTAACAGGAATAATCTGATTAGTCCCGAAATAAAATGTTTGGCCACACTACGTTTTTTAGCAACAGGTGCAATGCAACTTTGCAATGCCGACGATTTAAAAATATCGCAACCATCAGTCAGCCGTGCCATAAACTTTCCTTTGGACATTCAACAATTACACAGGATCAAAGCCAACTTCATGGCAATTGCAGGTATGCCCGGTGTGGTCGGTGCTATTGACGGGATGCACATAAAAATAATTGCGCCATCAATAGACGAGGACGTGTTCGTCAATAGGAAGAAAGTGCATTCCATCAACACACAGGTTTTTTTTTATGCAAATTTTAACATAGCCTACTGGATGTTGTTGCAAAGTGGCCTGGATCTTCAGCTACCCATGATTTGCGCATTTTAATGGAGAGCGGTCTGAGGCAGCTTTTTGAGATGTACCAGTTGGGTGTCACTTGCTGGGTGACAGTGACTATCCATGCAAGACGTGGCTTTAGACACCCTACCTCAATCCACAACCGGGAGCACAGTTAAAGTATAACATGTAAGTGATTACGCAGATTACGCTTAGTCCTATGCGTAAAACACATCGTATTGGCCCTTTGACGCCTTTTATTTGTTGAATCCATATTTATTATTGTTTACTGATTATTTCTTCCATATATGCTAGCGCACACAAACATACACGAAATGTTGTGGAGAGAGGAATTGGGCAGATGAAACGTCGGTTTCATGTCCTCCACGGCAAAATACGCCTCACACCAGAGAGGGCAAGCACAGTCATCACTGTATGTGCCATTCCACACAACCTCTGCAAGCGGAGGAACATTCCACAGCCAGACGATGATGATGATGATGATGATGATGATGGCGATCAACATGACAATGAATTTGGCCGTGTGGAACCGAGTGGACTGGCATTTAGGGATCACTTTGAAAACACATTTTAGGTAAACACCTTGGCACAAATCAGTCAGCACTTGTGTAGTTCATAAAATTTATTTTATTTTCAATTTTACGTATTTTTATTGTTTGCTTTCTCTCTCTCTTGAACTTGCAGGCTACAACGTCATTATCGTGGTCTGCACAAAATGGTCATCATGCGTGTATTCTGCTAACTGCACTATAACTACTTAATAGGAATTCATTTCTAGCCTAGGCTATTTCCTTGTTTTTCGGTGATTCAGTGGGCTCGTCTGAACAACCAATCACCGAACTGACCGCTTCTAAACTCGTGCACGAGAATTGACGTAATCCATAGCAACGGCGCGTCACTCTTAGTTCACTCTTTGTGATTTATCCTTAGTAAGAGTAGGTCTCAGCGGCTTTGTGAATAACTTTTAAGAAAAAACTCCTACGTAAAATGTTTTAGCGCGAGTTAGGAGCACTCCTAGCGGTAAGATAGAATGCTTTGTGAATACGGCCCCAGCTCTGGATTGGCATCTCTCCGAAGCGTTTGTCCAGGCCTATGAGAAGTGCTGCAATTAAAGGTTCACAAAACTTGGAGGCGACGCATAGGTGAGCTTGGATCCAAGTAGTGTAATAGTGGGGACCAACCATCCCATCTGCACGCTTGTTTCTCCTTGGAGAACGTCAAGTGCCTTCGCACCTGGAGACATTGTCTTGGCATATTCTGCAAGAAATGCGAGTTCCACTGGAGTAAACCTGTACAAAGAAGAAAAGTAAAACATAACATGCAACATTAAGCCTACTTGATGTAGCAAAGGAAAAATAGTCATCTGAGACTTTTAGAAAGGAAGTTGTGTTGCTTGCTACAAGTCACATCCATAGTAAATATGGAGACTGCATATTGGCATAGTGTTTTACGGTGTTCAAAGTATAAAACTGACTTAATATATTGTTAATCACTTCATTAACTGAAAGGCAGAAAAACAAGCACTTACTTAGGTGTATCTAATTCAGTGCAGACAGCTGCAAGGGCTCCTTCTCCTTGTTCTCTTGTGGTTTTCACTATTCTTTCTACAACTGAAAAGAGTGAATTCCACCTTGTCGGCACAGGCCTTACGAGTTTTACTTTACAGTGATCTTCAATTACTTCAGCTGCAGTGCTTGATCTTGCACTTTTGTTCCACAAGCTAGAGCATTTGGAAAATGTGGACCTTGCCACACGCTTGTAACATGGGTTGCTCTCTGCTTTAGAAGCATCAACTGTTGACACAAAATTGAGTAGGTGGCAGGCGCAAGCGATGGTGCTTGGTAGCTGGTATTCCAAGTAGTCATCTTCTTTCAACAGGGCTCCGGCATCAACAAATTCAACACCCTCAACGCTTTCCTCTTCATCGGAATCATCATTTTGGCCACCGTCATCCTCTTCTCCATCACCCTCTCCTACAGGTTCAGGATTGTTGTTCTCGTCAGTCTGCCCATAAACTCTGAAGGCTTTCAGGAAGTTCGATCCGTTGTCGGTTGTAGTGCGAACGATCTTCTCTCTGATATTGAATTCTTTGTGAATATCATTTAAGGCACCAGCCAGGGCATAAAAGGTATGTGACCCTTTGAGTTGCTTTCATGCCAGGGCAGCACAGGATCTCTGAATGGTCTGGGGGTTAAACCAGTGCGCAGTGACACCAATGAAACCGCAACGGTGTGCCGTCCAGCAGTCTGTTGTTGTTGCTATGAACTCAATTTCACTAAGGGCAGCTTTCAGTTTTGTGACGCCCTGCCCCTCTCTCTGCCTATTGGTTGTGGGTGGAGATTGGGAAAGGGCGTCAGGCCAATTGGCCACACCTGTGGGGGTATAGGGATCCAGAGATTTAAGGGATGGGTAGCCATGTGTTCAGTCTCTCTTTGCTGCTTCTAGGCTGAGCTTTGGGCTCCGTCTTCCACCCGCCATGTGGTCTTAAAGGTCCCATGACATGAAAATCTCACTTTGGGAGGTTTTCTAACATAAATATGAGTTCCCCTAGCCTGCCTATGGTCCCCCAGTGGCTAAAACTTGCGTTTGGTGTAAAACTAGCACTAGCTGTTCTGCTCGCCTTTGAAAAAACGGAGGCTCAAGCGCGCTGATTTGGAATGTCTGTGCTCATGACGTCATCAGGAATCTCAGCTCCTCCCCTTACTCTGCCTGGCCCGCCCAGAGACGTTGGCCCGCCAATGAGACTCGACCGTGCGAGCGCCACATGTGTGTGTGTGAATACACACACTGTAACGCAAGAGTTTCTTGTCGGTTCTTTGACGTGTCTTGTATTTCCACAACGAGACTGTCGTGGGGTTATCTAAGCCATGGTTGAGAAGGAATTGGGGGAAAGGAACTTTGGTTTGACTCGCTGAAGTACATGAACTGCGACATGCCGCCGGTTGCCGCGAGGCACCATCGCCCGGCAGCGGGCAGCCGGCCGCAGGCAGCGCGCGGTTCAGTCGACTTCAGGTTGATGTGAAAGTGGAAGAACCAGAGACGTCGCAGAACCCGACAAAGTCGTTTGTGATTCATAATATCGTCTGGAGGCGCACACAATATGTTATATGATATAGATATCTTTGTATTATATGATATTATTTAGACATAGAGCTCCAGGACTGTAACGCAAGTGTTGTACACTTCCTTGTTATTTGGATAACCGTTCTGCTGTTGGTGTGATGGCGCATAACACGTCGGACTCTCGTCTCTGGTATTTCTACAACGAGACTCGTATTGGGGGTTATCTCAGCCAAGGTTGAGAATGAATTGGGGGGAAGGAACTTTGGCTTTGACTCCCTCAAGAACATGAACCACGACAAGGAGGAGAAAGGGATCTTTGCCGGGCAGCGCTTATGCACCTCCGCCTCCGGCGGTGGTCCCTCAGCGGGGCTCAAGCGGGAGACATTCGCCGCCAACAATCCCTTTCTCCTCCATGTCGTGGTTCATGTTCTTGAGGGAGTCAAAGCCAAAGTTCCTTCCCCCCAATTCATTCTCAACCTTGGCTGAGATAACCCCCAATATGAGTCTCGTTGTAGAAAT